>NW_006408586.1:5136778-5171046 GCF_000296735.1 Chrysochloris asiatica
AAGGAGCACTCTGGCTGCACTTCTTCCAACACAGATCTGTTGGTTCTTTTGGCAGCTCATAGCACTTTCAATATTCTCCTCTGACACCATAACTCAAAAGCATCAACTCTTTTCCAGTCTTCCTTATTTACTGTCCAGCTTTCTCATGCCTATGAGGTTATTAAAAATGCTATTGGTTGGGTCAAGCGCACCTTAGTCATCAAGCTGACATCTCTGCTTTTCAACACTTTAAAAAGGTCTTGTGCAGCAGATTTGCCTAATACAATACATCATTGCACTTCTTGACTGCTGCTTCCATGAGTGTCCTTGACAACTTGAATCTTTTCTCCTGATAAGAATATTGTTTATTGGTCCAGTGGTGAGGATTTTTGTTTTCTTTACATTGAAATGCAATCCATACTGAAGGCTGTGCTCTTTGATCTTCATCAGTAAATATTTGAAGCCCTCTTTACTTTCAGCAAGCAAGGTTGTATCATCTGCATGATACATGAGGAAAAGCCAATTGCTAGATAAAGAAATCATGTTTGGTAAAGTGGAAGGGTGGCAAAAAGGAGAGAAAACCTCCAAAAATGAACTGACACCATAACTGCCAACAATGTGCTCAAACATACCAACAATTGGGAAGATGACACGTGACTGCTAAATATTTCATTTTGCTATTCATAAGATCCCCATGACTTGGAGACATCTGGAAGGCAAACAATAAAAACTACAAATAATCTCTTGTTAAGTGCTGTTGAGTTGGTTCTCACTGATAGTGACCCTGTGTAGGGTTTCTGAGGAGTGCCAATTGATTTGAGCTGATGACCTTGTGGTTATCAGTCCAGTACTTACTATACAGTGCCACACCAGGACTTACAAAATAGTTTCCTAGGTCTGCCCACACTAAGTAACAACTGGATGACTATTAAGAAGAGAAAATTATTATCCAACACCTCTGAAGACATTCAAGGTGTTGACAGGGTCCAGTTAACTCTGAAGCTTCTAAGGGGATGATCCTTTCTTTTCGCTCCTGCTTCTGGACATCCCAGACAATCGTTGGTTTACATCTTAAGCATAACTCCATCATCACATGACTGTCTTTTCTGTATCTCTTCTCTTTTACAGATTATCATTTTGATTCCAGTAGAATCCATGTAAGTTCAAGATGATCTCAGAATAACTTATGTGATAACATCTGCAAAAACTCTATTTCCAAACAAGATCACAACAAATCCACAGGTGTCAGTGGCTAGGCTCCTAATGTGGCTCTGTAGGATCAACACTGAACTGCCAACCACAAGGGCAATAATTCAAAGCCACCATTTGCTCTATGGAAGCCCTACACAGGGTCACTGTTAGTCGGAACACACTCGACGGTACTTTAACAGCAACAACAAAGGGGCAAGGACTTCAAAATAAATTTTAGTTGGCATATTTTAATGGATAATAAATGTAAAATATTATTTCATAAATCATTTTATTCAAAATTTATGTTCAACGTATAGATGATATCAAGATTGTGTTTTCAGAAAAGAGATATTTCCGTGTTCCTCTAAGGTGATAATAACAAGCACTTGAGAGGTGCTGCTATTAAAATTTCTATACTAGTCCTTGATATTAACGTATTTTTCAATTTGGGAAAAATAACAGATCTTCAGTGATGGAAACAATAATAATTTTTATACTTACCCTCTCCTTCACTCCCCTCAAAGTTTTTGGTTTTTTTTTTTTTTTTTTTTTCAGTAACTCCCCTTGTAACTGAAAAGGTCTCTAAAATGTCTCCCTTTTTTAATGGCAGAATAGCAATTTCACGCTAAATGCATGAGAAACCTCATTCCTTGGGAGCACATGTCTATTAATCTTTCCTTTCCCCCGTTTTTTCTTTTTAAACTATAGGTCCATTTTACATTGTGTTTCCTATAAGAAGCTTTACGTACAGTTTTATTTTGTAATTATATATGTCAATTATATCTGCAATTATGCTTGAAGTGTAATTTTTTTTTCACCTTTGACTAGGGAGACTGTGAACATGGCAACCTTCTAGTAAAAGAAAAGTGCAAATGGAGGGAAAAATGTTTTCTGAAGTAATTTGGAAATAATGGTGCTGAGACTTAATCTTTAAAATTTTTGCATTTTCAGGTGATTGTATTTGTGATTCTAGCGCTCATGTTTGTCTCTTATTTAAAATGATAAGAGGACTGGAGGAATTGTATACAACAACAATAGTCTGGCTGATACTTTACTTTTTCTCTCTTCTTTACAAGAGAACCCCAACAGCTTTTTTGTGGGGAGCTCAATTGTAGAGTGACTATGTAGCAGAACAGTTGGAACCTTAATTTTAATGAATGTGGTTCTCTAGTTTTTGCTCCCTTGAGATTCTTTATATAATGCCCCCACAGTAGTAGTCAGTCATTTTCCCTAATAGGATAGTTAAACATAAATTAGTTCTGAAGTCCCAGCTATTGCAATAAACCATGCAATTTGTAATTTAGAATGTAGAACAGAATCTCTCAGGCAAGATTGAATGAAAATGGAGAGGAAGAGGTAGTTTTATTTCAGATTTCAAGTTTCCAAATTCGTATTATTCTTTTGATTACCAGAGATTCTTAGGTATATTCACTTTTTCATTATTTCATTCATTCATTCATTCATTCATTCACAGTTTGATTTGTTTTCATTGCTTCCATCAACACTAGGGAGATAAACAAAATGAGACACTCAGAAACAAAACAAAACAAAGCATGCTAGGAAGATAACTAAGAAGAAAACTATTTGTGCTCCACCATAGTTAACCAGGAATCCTGGTGTGGTGCTGTGGGCTAATGCATCATTCTGCTTCTGCAAAGTCATTTGAACTGCAAGGTCTGTGGTTTAAGCTCACCAGCTACTCCTAGGAAATACTGTACAGTGTCATTGTGGCTAGGAATCGACTCGATGGCACTTAACAATATAGTTAACCACAATATTTTCCCTCTCTACTTTATCTGAATGAGTCATAAGGATGGACAGGCTATAGTCAGCAAAACAAATGTGGACTACTGTCATTTTCTTTTTAAACAGCTATTGAAACACAACCATGCCCACTAATTTGTATATTGCCAGTAGCTGCTTTTATGCTATAGTTGCAGAGTTGAGTAGTTTAGACAGACCACAGTGCCACAAAGCTAAACATAGTCATTGTTTCGACATTTACACAAAGTATTTTCCAAGAACTGCCAGATGATTATTACATTTTAATATAATTCACACAACTCATATATGTGTAGAAATTTAACATGCAGTATAAAAATGCAAAAATGCTTTGCATTTTAATAGCAAAGATTTGGGGGAGATATTTCACCTGTATATATATTTGTTAATCTTTTAGCAAGGCAGAAAAATTCTGTATACTGTATAAAGCAAAGAATGCATAGATTATTTTATGCTTACAGGCCTTCCCATAAGCAGAAGAATTATGAATGTGCATTATTGACTGCTTGTTGTACTTACTATAGCAGACATAACTATAGCTAGTCAAATGCAGCAGTTATCTGATTTCACTGGATTTTACTGTACTTGAGTGTGTTAAGACAGAACTCAGAAGCTAAACAGAAAATAGTTGACATTTCACATAAAAACCAAGCAATGTAAAATGATTAAATGTTCATTCTTACTGGACTTCTGGTGTGGCACTATAGGATAAGCACTGGACTGCTAACCACAAGATCAGTGATTCAAACCTACCAGCTGATCCTCAGAAACATTATAGAAAGTCACTATGAGTTGGAATCCACTTGAGGGCACTTAACAGTAAGTTATTACAGGGAACATAGTGACTCTGTAGGATAAGCACTAGATTGTGAGCCACATAGTTGATGGTGTGAGTCTCTACAGAAGAAAGATGAGGTTTTTTGCTCCATCAAAGATTTATAGCCTCAGAAACCCTATATAGTAGGAACCGATCTTAAAAACTGGAGCATTAAAACAGCAAAAATGGTTATTTTATTGCACCAATATGTTAACAACAGGTACAACATAAGGAAGGAGCTCTGGTAGCATAGTGGTTACGAATTGGGCTGCTAATTTCACAGTCAGCAGTTCGAAACTACCAGCTGTTCCGTGGGAGAAAGATGAGGCTTCCTACTTTTGTAAAGATTTACAGCCCTGGAAACCCTATACAGGGTCGCTATGAGTCAGAACTGATTCCATGGCACATAACAACAAGAACAACAATATGTTAACATTATATTAATAGAAGAAAAATAGGAGAAAAAAATTCTTAATTGGACATTTGAATCATATTGCACAATAATAAAAATGCAAGTGACTTTGTAAGAATGAAATCTGCCTAATATTATATGAATTGCCTTTAAGCCTCACCAACCCTAGTTTATACACTAGAATTCCCTTGGGTGTTACTATCTCCTTTATCACACAGTTGTAATATAATATTTTAGCAGAAGGTCAAGATCATATACCTGAAATGAATCACTTTAGCACTCCAAAAACCAGAGAACAAGTAATTTATCACTTTCTTCTGAAAGGTTTCATTTCTCCAGCTTTGTGATATTGTGTCATGAATTGAATTGTTTCCCCCAAGAATTTACGTTGCATTAATAAATTATAGCACCTATGAACTCGGTCTTCTTTGGAAATAGTCATTGAAGATATTAACAGTTAAATTAACATTAGGTTTTACCACAGTAAGATGTGTTCTAATCCAGTCTTAATATTGTTTTATTAAAAAAAAAAAAAAAAAAAAAAAACTTACGACACAGAAAGATGGAGAGAATAAGGTCTTTGGTCTCTAAAATTATACTGCAGCTGCAAGCTATGAAATGCCTGGAGCTACCAGGAGTTGAAGTGACTAGAAAGCATTTTCCTTCAGAGATAACATGGACAGAGAAAGATGAATCTTACTGCTCCCAAAAAATGTATGTCCTCGAAAACCCTATGAAGGGTCACTATAAGTTAGAACCAACTCCACGACACACCCCCACCATCACCACCATGACACATACTAGTCCTCTTGGAATTGACAGTGTGTAAATATACACTTTTCGTTTTTTGGTTCAATAGTTTCATTCTCATTGTTTAGGTTACTTTCCCTTCATCCCGTACATTCAGTAAACCAATGAATCTTATCAAATTACCTCTTTCATATTGTTTGATGCTATCTATCTTATTCTCTACACTCCTCTGTTATCCTCTAAGTCCAGGCTCCAATGTTTGCTCTTAGGCTGCTGTTGTTTGTTGTTAAGTGTTGTTAACTGCAGACCTTGCAGTTCAAACTAACCTTGCAATTGAGTAAGTATATACTACGTTGCCACAATAGGGCTCTTTGATTTGATTTTCTCTCTTTGGTAGTGTAGTGGTTACAAGTCAGGCTGCTAACCTCAAAGTCAGCAGTTTGAAACTACCAGCCTTTCCTCAGGAGAAAGATAAAGACTTCTGTTCTCCTAAAGATTTACAACCTCGGAAACCCTATACAAGATGGCTATCAGTCGTAACTGACTCCAAAGCTTACTACCACCACTGCCTCCACCATCTCTGGTCTAGTTATTATTGTATTGTTATACTGCTCATCCAACAACACAAATATAATCTAGTTACTCTAACATTTATTATTCTTAGTCATTATTTATGGTCTCAATGATAGCATCTGAACTCTATAGCCAGACTATAACACAAGGTGTATTATGATCAACCCTTAGTCAACTCTTAGGAATAATTATCTTGCCACGTTCTCTCACTCGAAATCCAGCAATTCCTCAATCTATTCACATTGAGCTGTTTATATATTTCTAAGGTTTTGTAGCGCTGCTCACTTTATCTAGAAAACCCTTTTCATATGACCTCTTCATCAGGTTGACTGGGAGATAATTCAGACATCTCTTCCTTGGGAAATTTATTCCAGATTTTTCTGGGTTCTGCTAGTCTCTCTTTGTACTTCCCTAGGACCCAGTACGTACATCTATCTTAATATTGCCTTTGTTGAGAAGATTTTCTTTTCAGATAACAGAAAACGTGGCACAAACAGACTTAAACAAAGAGGAAATGACTTATATGACATGTACCAGCCAAGTATTCTATGATTAAGCTTTGGCTTCTATGCAAAACAATAAGTTTGAAACTCTATCTGTCTTTACTTCCTTCTCTATTTGAAAAGTAGCTATAAGAAATAAATGGAGCATCACACACCTTTAATTTGAGTCCAAATGATGTAAGGAAAATCTTCCTTCAATTTTTTTGATTGGTCTAACTTGACTAATGGCAGTTACTAAAACAAAGCTGTGTACTTATGGTATAGTTTCTGAATTCCTGAGTCAGGAAGGGATAGAATTACTAGGATCACTAACCTCAGTTTAGATCAGGGTTTATCAATGGTAGCACTATAATCATTTTAGATCAGATGATTGTGTGTTCTGCAGTCATCTTGAACATTTTAGGATGATTAGCAAGTTCCTTAGCTTCTATGTACAAGGTATCACTAATACTAATACCTCCCCCCCAAGTTGTAACAATGAATATCATGTTAAAACTTTGCCAAATTCCATGTTGTAAAACTCTCCCAATGAAGAAGCATACTCTTTGACCAATGAGAGCATACATCCTGAGTTCTGGAGTCTTGTAATGGTGTGAATAATTGAAATAATTTGGGATTCTATTAAGAAAAGAAAAGAGAAACATCAATGTTGGGTCACTTATCTACAGTATGCACCAGGTGTATCATAACTACTTATTTGTCATTGTCCCCTACTCGAATGGAAATGTCTTGAGGTTTTGTTTTGTTTCTTGCTTCTTCTCGTAGCCTGAGCATCTATTATATTGTTGTTGTTGTGAAGTGCCATCGAATTGGTTCTGACTCACAGAGACCCTGTATAGAGTTTACAAGAGCATCTGGTGAACTTGAACTGCCAACTTCATGGTTCAAACAGACCTTGCAGTCCAGTGCATTATCCCACAGCACCACACCAGGACCCTATCTAATATATGTGGAGAATTTAGTATAGTTATATAGAATGGATATATAAATTATGCATTGTTATTGCTAAGTGCCATCAATTCTGACTCATAATGACCCTGTATAGGGTTCCCAAGGAATGTCTCATGAATTTGAATCACTGCCCTCGCAGTTTAAACCTACCTTGCAGTCTAGTGTTTTATCCCACAATGCCACCCCAGGACTTCTAAATTATGCATTAGGGAAGGGATTTATTTAGTGGTCTTTCAATCCTACCCAACAAGTACTATAACATTATATCTTTGAGAACCTATGGTCCAATGGGGATATATTTTCAGAATTCTAAAAAACACATTTTTCAAATGTAATGATGAGGGTAAGAGCAATGAAGTAGAAGAGTCAGGTGAAGGAGAGGTGCAGTTACTATTTTTAAGCATGGTAAACTTGATGTCTAAGTAAAGAATAAGAGTGCAATTATCATGATGGATATATAAATAAGATAAGGCACCTGTCCAGACCACTCAATTGCTAGTTGCTCTGAATTAAGTATTGAAAGTTAAAATCATGGTTTGTGACATAATATGCCACTATTGATTTTCCTTATGAATAAGTCATTTCTAAAGTATTTGTGCAAATCAAAGCATGCTTGCATTTGGGTTAATTGGGATATATGACTGGTTTAATTATTTGAATGTTTGACTTAATACAGACATAGCCACTAAACTATACATAAAGTTTTCTTTGGTAATTCACGTGGCTTTTTCTCTTCATTTGTTTGGTTTCTCTATTAATAAGTTAACTAGTTTCTTAAGCTCTCAAGTTGTTGAATTTTATAAAGAGTTAGTATATGGTAAAGCAAACTACATTTTATGAATATTTAATTTTGTGCTTTGAATTTAGTTTGGAGACAATGTTTTTTTTTAAATTAAAGTGCAGTGTAATTTTTTTTTTTTTTAAATCATTTTTAACCAAAAGGCAGCTAAGGTTTTAAAACTTAATTTTTAATGAGCATTATTAAATTTCACAAAATGATGTGATTTTACCATTATTGGCCAGTTTTCCCTCTTGAAACCTCAAGACATGTAGCCTTTACTTCTAGGTTCCTTACTGGATCACTGTTTAAGTGCTTAGCAATTTGTCACAGACTGAGTTTCTGCTTCCATTTAATAACTGAAACCTAAATGTTGCAATCAAAAAACGGCTGGTCTGTTGCGCAGTGATCCATGAGAGAACAGTGAACTTATGTCTCCGTAAATTTGTTAGTCATCTATGAGGGAAAGCAATGCTGACCTCGTAATGTCAAATCCCATTTAGAGCTGGTGAATAGGTTGGATGAGGTACTTGATGTCTTTTGAGCTGTATTAAGAAATACACTTCAGTGTAGGAGGATGAAAGCCTTGGTAAATTAATGTGGAGATTGTGGCCTATCCAAATAATTTATAGTTGAATTCTATCTTCCAGAAGAAAACAGTGCAGTTAATAAAGGTTCTGACTTGAGTAAACAGTTTCAGGGAACACATACTTTTCAGTAAGTATTTGAAGTACTAACTCTGACCTTCCAACTTCACAGTTTCCTACTAGCGACTTTTGCTAAAATCTTATTAGTAAGGAACTGTGGGTGACTTCTATGGCTTCTGTCACAAGACAGATATCCATACTCATTGGTAGGACAAAACTGTGTTTTAAGATTATTTTCCATATATGTGTTTTACAATATGAGTACTTTCTAGCTACCACTAGCCTTGTATTTTTTAAACTATATTTATCTAGTCAAAAAAGATTTTTTAAATACAAAAACCAGCTACTAGCAATTTATGCATTTTAATTTAACCAAAGGATAAAACAAGCTATGACTGGAATTTTCTAAATGGTTGTCAAATTCAGTACTGGGATTCATGAAAAATCATGGCAAGCCTATCTGGTGCTCCCCAATAATTGGAGTGACTATATATTTCAGAGTAGGAATTGCAGTAGAACACTATTGCTTGATGTGACTACATTGCAGAAAATCAGTGCAATAATTAATGGAAAAGAAACAGCATTGTGTATACATACTAGATGAGTGAGTTGCTGTATTGAAATTTTGAACAGAAATTTCCACTTCCATTGTCTCAAAGATCTCATAATTTCTTTAGATAATGGCAATAATCTATCATCTGCTTCTTTCTCACAAAACCAACCTTTAAACTTTCATTAATAAACCTTGTAACTTGTAAATCAAATGGACTATTTCTTGTTTACAATCTTTCTGGGATTTGATAATGGCTTCAGTGGTTTGGGTTAATGTTTAAACTGCTGATCATGACAAACGAGATTCTCCCTCAACTGAGTTCTATTCAATGTTCCTTTCTTGCCATCTGTCATGAGAAGTCAAACTGAGCCATTTGTCATTTACAAATTCACCCTGCTTGTTTATACTTCTGTGGCTTTGCTCTTGTTGTCTGATCAGTCTGGATGAAATTTCTTTAATTCTTGTTCTCTCAATAGCCAGATCAAGTGTCATTTCACATACCCTCTGTTGGCCTTCTAGATATGGGAAAACCTACATTATACCTAAATTATATACAGATTATAGGGATTCATTTTGTGTTCTGTCCAGTTCATTAGATAGTGAGCTCCTTGAGGGCATAGTTATGTTTAGCTAATACTTCATAAGCTTTGACTGAATGACAAAAAGGATAAACTATGAGATTATAGTTTTACACTCTTCTAATGTGCTTTTCTATTGTTTTGTTTGGGACTGTGTCCTAACCATTGAAAAACCACTATACAACCTTGAGGAGAATTAGAATTGTTTTAGCATAAATCCTTTCTTCTTATGCTTATTTCTAAGTACCATATATTTCTGACTCATGGATGCCTTATGTGTGCAAAGAATTGTTCCATAGGATTGTCAAGAATGTGACCTTTTGGAAGCAGATCACCAGGCCTTTTTTTATCAGGAATCTCTGAGTGGGTTTGAAATTCCAACTTTTTAGCTAGTTCTTGTTGTTACTATGTGCCATAAAGTCAGTTCCAACTCATTCTAACCTTGTGTAGGGTTTCCAAGGACAATTTTTGGATTTGAATCACTAACCTTGTAGTTAGCAGTCTAGTACTTACCCTATAGCATCACAGGGATTAATGCCACCCAGGTACTCTCAGGAACTGCATAGCCTCTTTACAATAAAAACAAAATGTTTTGAAGAATGTCTTGCAGAGTTTACACCAAAAAAATCAATTGAGAAGAGATGAGAGAAGAATGAATACTCCCCTAACCCAAGACCCACATACAAGTAACCAGGGTTACTAAACAGAAAAGGAAGATGGAGTTTGAACTCTGAGAATACTGGACCTAAGAAGGAGATTTTGTGGCTGAAAGCAGGGCAGTGTAGGTGGTAGAGAGATAAGAGGCAGCATTAGAAATTAGTCAATGTTGCCTGCCTGCTTTTCTCACTGCTCTACTTCTATTCTCAGGCACCCAGTTTCATTGCCTTGGACACATGGAGAGTGGTAGTATGGATGGGAGAGTACTTAGCACCTTCTGTTGAAAGGATTCAAACAATAATAACACAATAATGTGTAACTTTAGTGACATACAAATGTAAGATTTTATATTTTTAAACCTCATTGTCTATCAGGAATATCATTAAGTCATTGAGGAAGAAGTATGTTTTCAAATTGATTGATTTATTCATTCAAGATGTTTTGTCCCACTAGATGCTACTTGGTTCCTATCTAATTTTAATATCTGGGTATTACAACTGTAACTATTATTGAAAGACTTTTAAATCTTTGTGATTTAAGTGTATAGTCCATTTAAAAAAATGGGTAAACTTGCAATCTTATTTGGGAAAATAGGCTGAGTAAATGTGATAACAAGGTGAACATTGGAGCAAATGCATTTATATCCTGTTTATCACAAGCACAGAGTCAATCTGGAACTCTAATTCCTTGAGAAGATGATAAATGTTTTCTGCCAGTCTTTCCAACTGAACAAACTCTGTTTGATTGGTATTAATCACTTCTGGCAGGCGATGCTCAAGCCTGCTAGCTGCAATCTAGGTGAGAAGCTTGTCATCAGTATCACATAATGAAGTGCAAGTATATGGTAGAAAAAGAAGAAATATTTCCAGTTACCTAATCATTAAAGCAAGTGTCAAATTAAAGAATATGTGAACTATCTATTTTCAAGAGAACATTTCAAAGTGCAAATATTTAACCCATTATTTTTTCTTTCTTCATTTTTTGTTTACAAACAAAATTTACTGACTTGCTTATAGAAGAAGGATAGCCCTCATTTTCCAGAGTTTTTATAGCCTCAAAAATTTTCCTTAAACAAAGTAAGTTGATCATATTTTTTTCTGTAAAAACTGTGTAAGTATAAAGCACATGTAGAAAAAACAGCCCTACTCAAGGCTGAGGTAATCTGGAAACTTGAGTTGGTTAAGGAAGATTTAATAATGTTTAAAACTGTGTCATATCTCAAAATGTCTTTTAGCATTATTTAACATTTTTTTCATTGTGTTCTGTCACATTCCCTTAAAAGCTACTAGTTCAAGAGTGAGATATCATCTCACACCAGCAATAACAGTGAAGTTCAACAAAGTAGAGAAAAATAAATGCTGGCGAGGATGTGGAGAGGCTGAGATCCTCCTACATTGCTTGTGGGATTGCAAAATGGTCCAAACACTCTGAAAAACAATGCATCCTCAGAAATTTGGAAACAGAAATACCTTATGATCCAGCAATCCCTCAACTTGGACTATATCCACAAGTAATACAAGCCATAACACAAGTAAATATAGGAACACCAATGTTCATAGCAGCACTATTTACAATAGCAAAAAGATGGAGACCACCTAAGTGCCCATCAATGGAAGAATGGATAAACAGAATTTGGTATATCCACACAATGGGATATTATGCTACCTTAACGAATAACAAGGAAGCTGTGAGCCACCCCATAACATGGATGAACCTTGAGGACATTATGCTGAGTGAAATTAGTCAGTCACAAAAGGAGAAATACTGCATAGGACCATTATTGTAAAAGCTTAAGAAAAAGTAACCACACTAAAAGGGGAATTAAAATTGTTGGTTACCGGGGTGTAGGGAGTGGGGTGAAGGAAGGGAGGGGAAGGTAGAGCACAGGGTAAGGAAAAAACACATGAAAGTTTGGGGAAATGAAAGAACAAGTTGGATAGGAGAACATTTAGGCAGGTTTGCATGGGCTAAATGGGACATAGGAAAATAGTGATGTATGTTCAGCTTTGGAATAGGGCTCTGTGATACAAAAATTGAGGCATAATTTGAATGGGAAAAAGAGGGGAAATAATGTTAAGATGCTTGACTGTCTTGTGAATCTTGGTTTTCCTTGCCTACTAATGTAAAATAGACATTTGAGGGTAAGAGAAAGGAATAGCCAAAACATCACTATAGAAAGCTTTTAAGTCTGTTTTCGGCCCATAACTGATTGTTGTTGTTGTTAAGTGCTGTCGAGTCGGTTCTGACCCATAGTGACCCTGTATATGGTTTCCGAGGAGAGACTGGTGAGCTTGAACCACCAACTTTGCAGTTCAAACAGCTTTGCAGTCTGGCGCATTAACCCACAATGCCATACCAGGACTAGGAATACCAAAAATGGCGCTAGAACGTGCCCAGTGAAAGAGGCTCCCTGCAGAACCTTTGCAGTGTATAAGACCTTAGGTGGAATCCTGATCATCATCCAAAAGCTTCTGAGGTGGTAAATTTCTACTTGAAAGGACAAACAGACAAGCCTGGAGCAGCTAGAGGAACAGAAAATGCTTCTTAAAAGACATACGCACAGGAAAAATAAAAAAACAATAATGACAATATGATTGACTATTGCAGGAACAAGCAAGTTGTTCTCTGGGGAGCCATCAAGGCAAGCAATCAAGTCTCCTTAGGGAAAACGCCCTTTCAAGACTGAAATTCAAAGGGAATATGCGAGCATGTATGTAATCTTGCTGATGACCACAATGGTCTACCCATAAGGGGAAGTAGTGGGAAAACAGCAATGACACTGTGGGATAAGTTTGACTGCGTTCAGTCGTCTCTTGTCAACCTGAATTGGGTGAAGTTCTCATGTATTTGTAACATAGATTGCTTTAATCTTATCTTTATTTCCCTAATGACTAGATAGATAGATAGATAGATAGATAGATAGATAGATAGATAGATAGATAGATAGATAGGTATCTGTTGCCTCATCATTCTAATCAGTGTGACCTTGTGTAGAAATGAACTAAACATTGTCCAATTCTATATCATCATCAGGACTGTAAGCATGGTCAAGTGTGCCCATATAGTTATTGTGCTATCTCATGGAAGGTCTTGGAGGATGCACCCTACTAGGGCCTCTTCTTGATCTCCTCCTTTCATGATTGATACTCTTAATGACATGTACAAATATACAAAACAAGCAAGTCAGACTATTTCCTATTGGAATGCATAAGGTTTTGGTTTTTTACTTTTTCTTGTGAATTAAGTGAAGGTTTACAGAGAAGATTATCAGTTTCACATTCACCAATTCATATACCTTTTGTTTCATCTTTTTTATTGCAATCCCTACAAATGTAACATCACTTATCTCACTTCCTTCTTGTATTTGTGTTTCTGTTACTTTCTGAGATTTGTCCTTGAGCAAATGCTTCTGTTCTTGATCTCAAATCATTGACTATTCTAAGGTGTGCATAATTTACTAGTGTTATCTTCCTTTTATAGACCTATTGCTTGACTGAAAATTGACCAGTGGGGTACAGTTCATTTTCAGACCTTAAGGGTGACTTAGGACCCTAGTCTCAGGGGTTAGGATCCAGCCTCTGTTTGAACATTAAACTTCTCTTTCTTGTGATTGTCAGTTTTGTCCTACATTTTTTTTCCCACTTTATCTAGGACCTTCTAATGTGATCACTTTCAGAGCAGTTGGTAATTACAACTGGGCACTCACTAGTTCTGGTCTCAAGGTTGTGGAGATTGATGTTCATGTGATTCATTAGCTCAGTGGACTACCTGTTTCCATGCATCTTCAATTTTTTTTTTTTTTCCACTCTTCTTTCCTCTGAACAGGGAGAGATCAATAGTTGCACCATAAATGGCTGCTTAGGAGCTTTTAAGATCTTAGTGATTACTCACCCAACTAAGATGTAGAACATTGTCTTTGAGGCGTATGCTATGCCAATTGACCTTGGTGACTTATTACACTATGATACTGAGCCTCTAGGCCCAGTAACTCATTCCCTCAAGGTGTTTGGTAATGTTTAAGAAGCTTTCATAATTTTGCCCCAGATCGATAAGGTTTTTTAATTGGTAAAATTTTGAAGTAGAGTACCAGGGCTTACTTTTTTCCTACTCTTAGTCTGCATACTCCAACAAAATCTGTCCGCCATCTTTGAAACTGCAGGGATTTTAAATACTAATTACATACCTTTCACTTTCATAGCAACACATGAGCCATCACAGTATAACTAAGATATGGGCAGGAGAATCCCAAGACTGCAATAACTAAATTAGAAGGATTAGTCGGCTTCTTAGAAAGCAAAACTCATGTAGGAACTGTGACACTTTTTTTTTTTTTTTTTTTTGACAAATCCAACTTATTTTCCTCTTATTCCATGAGAGAACTCATATACGTTATCATTTGAGTTAATGATCACTTCAAATTGTGTGTTGAAGGTGAGTTAACACACAATTTGACCTGACATTTTGAGGTAGAGATAGAAACTTTCTTAAAATAAAAATGTTAATTGATGTCAATGCATAGCATTCATTATTTCAATGATTAATTGTATTAATTCTTGAGGTGCACCTTGTAGCTGTCACTCACAAGTTAACTCAATTCAATCTTTTTGAAGCTACCCGTTTTGAAGTGAATGAAGAACATAGGTGAGCTATCTATGAGAAAGAAAAGCACTCTATTTTCAGAATACTGTAGAGAACTCAGCAGTTAAATCCAGCTTATTCTGGGAAGATAACACAGGGGTTATCCTTACAGCAATGACTGTTTTTTAAAATAAAAAAAAAGTGTCTGAAATTTTAAAAGTTAAATATGAAACACTAAAACAAGAAACTAGATTTCAGTTATAGTAGAAAAGACAGAATTTGTTCTTTTAGCATTCTGTATATATTAATGTCTAGCTTTTGGTTTTGTTAAATGCTGTCCACTTGGTTCCAAATCACAGCAACCTTGTTTATGAGGAGTGACTGTTAAATTTGAACCATAGACCATGTGGTTCCAACTGATGTTGTTTTATCACACAGCACCACACCACGACTCCTAGTGCATGTCAGTATGTTAAAATCTATTTGCTGTGCATTCTTTTCCTTGTTAAAAATTTATGTTAGTTTCTTTAGGCTAGATTTATTAATGACCCTAATGCTTTCTGACTGCTGCTGAAAATACCCCCGGCTACAAAAATACTTGATTAACAGTAGTTGATTTAATCTTCTTAGGTAAAATTTTAACACACTTAAATTTCTTCTTCTTTTACTAATAAACATCATTAGAATGTTACCATTTAATTTTAAGATGCAATAGCTTTGTAATATATATATATATATATATATATATATATTTGTTGTTAAGTGCCGTCGAGTCAGTTTCAACCCATAGCGACCCTGTACAGAGTTTCCGAGGGTGTAAATCTTTGCGGGAGTAGAAAGCCTCATCTTTCTCCCGCGGAGCGGCTGGTAGTTTCAAACCGCTGACCTTAAGGTTTGCAGCACGATTCGTAACCACTACGCTACCAGAGCTCCATATATATATATACATATATACAGTGATGCTGGTGGTGGTGATATGCCATGGAGTCGGTCCCGACTCATAGCGACCCTGTACAGGGTTTCCAAGGCTGTAAATCTTTACAGGAGCAGAAAGCCTCATCTTTCTTCTGTGGAAAAGTTGGAAGTTTTGAAATGCTGACCTTGCAGTTCACAGCCCAATTCGTAACCACTGTGCTACAAGATATAGATGTATCTAGATACACTGTCAGAAAGCATTGGGGTCATTTTAAAAATTCTAGCTTAAAGAAACTAACAAATTTGAAAAAGAAAAAGAATGCACAGCAAATATATTTTAACATAATGACATTCATTAGGAGTCCTGGTGTGATACTGTATGGTGTGGCCCTGTGGGTTAATGCGCCAGACTGCAAAGGCATTTGAACTGCAACATCTGTGGTTCAAGCTCACCAGCTGCTCCTCAGAAACCCTATACAGGGTTGCTATGGGTTGGAACTGACTCAACGGCACTTAACAACAACATCAACATATGTGTGTGTGTGTGTGTGTGTGTGTATGTGTGTTTGTGTGTACATAGATATGTTTTGGTGCTAGATACCAGAGTCACTTCTTTCTTTCTTGTATTGAACAACAATCTTCCTTTCAACCACTAAATCCCAGAGGAATCATCATCACCATAGGGATCTTTGTTCTCAAACTGAAGAGTAGACAGCTCTGCTTTGGGCCTATACCATGCATAGACGTGCTTCCCAAGAATTGAAATGTCAAGTGTATGAGTGACTATTCCTACACTTTTAGAGACTGAAGAAAGCATTATCAGATCATATATAAAAATAGAATTCTGATCAATGCTGCAGCAACCAAACCAGAAAGTCAAACCACTATCTATAACAGTAGCCCCAAAACAGCTAGTACTTAATGAACAAATGAGAGTTTCACCAAGCATTTAGGAAACCGTAATATCATAACTTTTATCACACTATGACCTCCAATAATACAGGGGCTTTGTTTTGTCTTTCTGCATAATCTTGCCTGAAATATATTAAATAATCTATACATAAGTATTGAACCAAATTTTCAATATATCGTATGCATACATACTAATACACACAAACACTGACTCTACCAGCACTTTTGCATTCCAGGTAAGTGAAGAGCCATTGAGGATTCCTCAACCAATATAGCCTTCTTCTATAGCCCCATCAATAATCAATAGTCCGTCCGTATTATGTCCCTGGATCTAATGGTTTGACTAAGGACTTTTTTCATAAACCTAAAGTTATCAGATAAAATCCTTCTTAAGTTCAAATAACTGCCTCTTATACAGCTTGTTTCTACCTATAGTGCTTTCCTGTGCTTCTTGTTGTTGTTGTTAGGTGCGGCCAAGTCGGTACTGACCCATAGTGACCTTATGCACAGCAGAAGGAAACACTGCCCGGCCCTGGGCCAACCTCACTACTGTTGCGACGCTTGAGTCCATCGATGCTGTCACTTGGCCAATCCATCACGTTGGGGGTCGTCATCTTTTTCTCTGACCCTCCAACTTACCAAACATGATATCCATCTCCAGTGACTGGTCCCTCCTAACAATATGTCTGAAGTATGAGAGACAAAGTTAGGCCATCTTAGCCTCTAAGGAGCACTCTGACTGCACTTTTTCCAAAATGGATCTATTGGTTCTTTTGGCAGCCTATGGCACCTTCAATATTCTCCTCCAACACCATAATTCAAAAACATCAATTCTTCAATGGTCTCTTATTCACTGTCCAGTTTTCACATGCATATGATGTTATTGAAAATACCATGGCTTGGGTCAGATGAACCTTAGTCCTCAAGCTGACATCTTTACTCTTCAACACTTTAAAAAGGTCTTGCATAGCAGATTTCCTAATGCAATATGTCGCTTGATTTCTTGACGGCTACTTCTGTGAGTGTTGATAGTTGATCCAAGAAGAATGAAGTCCTTGACAACTTCAATATTTTCTCCATTAATAAGAATGCTGTTTATTGGTCCAGTGGTGAGGGTTTTTTTTTTTTTTTTTCCTTATGTTGAGATGTAATCCATAGTGAAGGCTGTGCTCTTTGATCTTCATCAGTAAATGTTTTAAGTCCTCTTCACTTTCAGCAAGCAAGGTTGTATCATCTGCATATCGCAGGTTGTTAATGAGTCTTCCTCCAATCCTGATGCCATGTTTTTCTTCATAGAACCCAGCTTCTCATATTATTTGCTCAACATACAGGTTGAATAACTATGGTAAAAGAATACAACCTTGTCGCACACTTTTTTTTTTAAATCATTCAGTGTTCCCATGTTCTATTCAAACAACTGCCTCTGGGTCCAGGTACAGATTCCTCATGAGTGAAATTAAGTGTTCTGAAATACTGATACTTCACAATGTTGTCCATAGCTTATCATGATGCACACAATCGAAAGCCTTTATGTAGTCAATAAAGCACAGGTAAACATTTTTCTGATATTCTCTGCTTTGAGCCAAGATCCATCATACAGTAGTAATGATATCCTTCATTCCATGACCTCTTCTGAATCTGGCTTGAACCTCTGGAAGTTCTCTGTCAATGTATTATTGGAGTCATTTTTTAATTACTTTTAGCAAAACTTAACTTGCATGGGATATCAAAGAGATTGTCCAATGATTTCTACATTCCGTTGGGTCACCTCTCTTTGTAATGGGCACAAATATGGATTTCTTCAATTCAGTCTGCCAGATAGTTGTCTTCCAATTTTCTTGGCAAAGATAAGTGAGTGCCTCCTGTACCGCCTAACTTTCTTGAAAGATTTCAATTTTTATTCCATCAATTCCTGGTGTCATGTTCTTTGCCAATTCCTTCAATGCACCTTGGACTTACGCCTTCAGTATCATTGGCTCTTGATCATATGCTACCTCTTGAATTGGTTGAACATTAACCATTTTCTTTTGGTGCAGTGATTCTGTATAACTTCCTTCTTCTCTTTTTGCTTTCTGCAACATTCAATAATTTGACCAGTGAATCTTTCAGTAAAGAAAGTCGATGCTTAAATTTTTTCTTCAGTTCCCACAGCTTGAGTAATGCTAAGCGTGTTCTTCCTTTTTGGTTTTCTGATTCCAGATCTTTGCACAGTTTGCTGTAATATTTAGCTTTATCTTCTAGAGCTGATATTTGAAATTTTCTGTTCAGCTCTTGGACTCCTCATTTCTTCCATTTGCTTTAGCATCTCTATGCTGAGAGCATGTTTCAGTGTCTCCTCTGACATATATTTTGACCTCTTCCTTCTTTCTTGCTTTCTCAATGACTTTTTGCTTTCTTCCTGTATGATGTTCTTGATGTTGTCCCACAATTCTTCTGGTCTTTGGTCTTTAGTGTTTAATGTATCAAGTCTGTTCTTCAGATGATCTCTAAATTCAGGCGGGATGTATTCAAGGTTATATTTTGGCTCTTGTGCACTTGTTTTCCTTTTCTTCAGCTTCAGTTTGAATTTGCATATGAGTAATTGATGGTCGGTTCCACAATCTGCCCCTGGCCTGGTTTTCATTGATGATATAGAACTTTTCCATCGTCTCTTTCCACAGATGTAGTCAATTTGATTTCTATGTATTCCATCTGGTGAGGTCCATGTGTATAGTCATCTGTTATGCTGTCTAAAGAAGGTATTTGAAATGAACAAATCATTGATTTTGTGGAATTCTATCATGTGTTCTCTAACATCATTTTTATCACCAAGGCCATATTTTCCAACTACTGCTCCTTCCTCTTTGCTCCCAACCTTTTCATTCCAATCACCAGTAATGATGAATACATCTTGATTGCATGTTTAGTCAATTTCAGATTGAAGAAGTTGTTAGAATTCTTCTATTTCATCCTCACTTGCTTTAGTGGTTGGTGCATAAATTTGAATCATAGTGCTATTAACTGGGCTTCCCTGTAAACACATGGATATTATCCTATCACAGACAGCATTGTACCTCATGTCTGATCTGGATATGTTCTTTTTGACAATGAACGCAACACCATTCCTCTTCAATTTGTCATTCCTGTCAGAGTAAACCATGTGGTTGTCAGATTCAAAAAGACCAATACCAGTTCATGTCAGCTCACTAATGCCTAAGATATCGATGTTTATGCATTCCATTTCATTTTTGACAACTTCCAATTTTCCCAGATTCATACTTCGTATATTCCATATTCTGATTTCTGTTCATACAGTCCCTGTTTACAGCTGTTTCTCTTCAATTTGAGTTGTGCCCCATCAGCAAATGAAGGTACCGTGGGCTTTTCTCCCACGGGATTTACTCCATTTGCTTTATCACGGTCATCTCTACTTTAAGGAGGCAGCTCTCCCAGTGGCATTTTGAGTGCCTTCCAACCTTAGGGGCTCATTTTCTGGCACTATATTTGACAATGTTTCTCTGCTATTCATGAAGTTTTCAGTGACTAAATATTCGGAAGTAGATCGTCACTATTTCTTTCCAGTCTGTCTTCATCTGGAAGCTCATCTGAAACCTGTCTACCATGGATGACCCTGCTGGTATTTAAATTACCAGTGGCATAGCTTTTAGAATCACAACAACTCACAAGCCACCACAGTACTACAAACTGACAGGAGTGGTGTCTGTTTGGTTTTAAGTGGAAATTGTCTCTTTAAATTTCAAGGAGATCTATGCTCATGCATAATAGTACCCTCCAGTGGTGGGGGTGTGGTGTCCATTCATTCAGGCATCTCATCTAGTCATCAGAATAAAGGTGTGCATACAGCGAGAGCAATGAGCAGATACCAGAAAAAAAGAATGTCCACACCTGTATCTCCGTGCTTCTGTCAGGTGTTCGTGGCTGTTTTAACCCTTCCCCTGCTTGGTCTCTACCGAGATGGTGGCTCCAGGAGCAGCTGAGCATCTTGAATTACAAAGCAATAGATTTCTTGATTCTGTTACAAACTTCCCTAGCTGTAAGCCTTCCAAGCTTCTAAATATTACTTAATATGTGGTTCAGAGTTCTGGCACCATCCCCTGAGCCTGCTTGGTCCCGTATCTGTGTTGTTGCTGATGGAGCTCCTCAATGCATGTCTACCCAATCCACTATCTTGTTAGGTGATTGATAAATAAATATTAATATGCTCAATAAATATTTGCTGACTTTAAAAAAAATATCTGAATTCAAAATACAAATTCAAATGCTAGCCAGATATTTAATCCAATTATAGAATACCTTGTTAAATAGGTCACATTTCTTCACTCTAGCAAATATTATAAAATTCGTATCTTTGAAATCAGTTTGATGCATTTCTGTACATTTTCTCCCCTCCTCATCTTTTTGTTATATCATATCAAGCAGTTTAAACATGAAAATTTTAATTATAAAATGTTTCTGTATAGTAGAATATAAATATTTTCTGGAATTCTCAATATGTTAATAAATAAATAAATAAAAATAAAGAATAGTTGCTATGCCTTGGAAGAAGTTCAACCAGAATGCCCTATAGAAGCCAGAATAAGGAGACTAAATTTCACATACTTTGGACATGTTATCAGGATAGACCAATTTCTGGACAAGATTAGAGGTGTCAGAATAAAAGGAGATGTTCATCAAGATGGATTGACAGAGTGGCTGCAACATTGGGCTCAAACATAGCAACAATTGTGAGAATGACACAGGAATAGACATGGTTTCATATATTGGAGTCAACATGAGGACACCTAACAGCAATTACATGTCAGAAAAAAATTTGTTCTTCTAAATCTTGCCTCTGCCAAGTAGAAGCAAGAAAACACAGCTTCATTGATCTTATTTTATCCAGAATCTATCTAGTCTCTCACCAGTTCTTCAAGATATCCTGGCACTGTAGGATAAGCACTAGACTGCAAGGTAGTTTGAATTGCAAGGTCAGAGGTTCAAACTCACCAGCTATCCTTGAAAATCCTATATAGGGTCGCTATGACTTGTCACTAACTCCATGGCACTTAACAACAACAGCATATTCTTTTTATTAACTTAAGGATCCTTGGTGGTCCTGTACGATCAACATTGGATTGCTACCTACGAGGTTGAAAGTTCAAATCCACCAGTCACTCTGTGGGATAAGCATGGGATTGTCTGTTCCTAGAAAGATCTACAGGCTCAGAAAAATTATATAGGGTCATGATGAGTCAGAATCCACTCAATGATTGTAGGTTTGAATTTTTTGTTTCAATACTTATTTTCTACTCAATTTGTCAATACTATTTCACCTTTGTTCTTACAACCTAGAACCCATACTAAGAATTTTTAAAATATAGGCTCTATTTTTATTTCTGTCAATGCTCAAGTCCTTATTACTCTCAGTCATATGTTTCCTTTCCATTCAATGGCCTGCCTCTTTTCCAATAGATCACATCAGTTAATTTTCTACATAAGAACCGTTTCTTACTTATGTTGTATTTAGTATATGTTATCTTTACTGATTTGCATTGTTTACCTATTTTAATCATTTCATGGAAAGGTAACACTATTTGCCAGAACATTTTTCAAAATAAGTAATTTGTCTTTTGGCTTAAAGGCCAATGGACAATAGATCAAAATATTGGGGGTATATATATATATATTTGTTTTTAAAATAAATGTGGCCAATTGAGAGAAAGAAAGAAAGACTTTGGGAAAGTAAACTAGCATTATATATCTTTCAGAGTTTTAAGCCTAAGCTTGTCTTGCCTCACAGTTTAATGGAATGAGGAATAATACCAACATAACAAAGATGACAGAAGAATGATCTTGAAAATCAAAAGGTTGCTTTATTAAGTCAAATAATAAATATAAGTGTCAAGTGAAAGAAATTCATGGCTTACAATCCTACATAATCTCCCCTGTTAGACAATCTTCAGGAGAAGCAAATTAACAGAAAGTTGCTTTCTAGCCTAAAGACTTCCTGTGCTAATAATTCAAAGGTTTCATGGTACCAGTGATGCCTATATAGCTCTGTTAACAGAAAAAATGTTAAGCAAACTGGGTGCTTAATTTGGTCTCAAATAAGCCTCTTTCCCAGATAGTGCTATGAGGTACTTAATCAATGCTGTCCTCTGGGAATTTTTTTTTTTTTTTCTTATTTTTTCCCACTTTATGATGATTATCTCATGTATGATTTACAATGTGTTGTTCCTAGAGTTTAATTCTAAAATGACATTATATTCTTATTGTCACCTATGCTAAAGGAGATTGCTGTTAAGTACCGTTGTGTCGGTTCCAACTCATATCTACCCTGTATTGGGTTTTCATGGAGCGGCTGGTGAAAATGAACCACTGACCTTGAGGTTCAAACCTTGCGGTTCAGTTCTTATCCTACCGAGCCACATTAGGACTCCACTGTTAAGTGCCGTGGAGTTAGTTCCGACCCACAATGACCCGATGTAGGATTTCTGAGGAGTGTCTGCTGATCTTGAGCTGCCAACATTGCCATGCAAACCAACATTGTAGTCCAATGCATTAACCCTCAGAACCACACCAGGACTCCAAGGGAAATTAGCAAGTGTAAGCATCAACATATGAGGTTTCAAAAAGTTTATGTAAAAATGCAACTGAAAGATAGGGAAGTTTTTCCATGAATTTTTGAAGCCCTTGTATGCATATATTTGTTGTAGGATCCCTGGTGGAAAATAGTTAAGCACTCAACCACCAGTTGAAATGTTGGTATTCTGGTGTAAGGTTGTAGGAAACGCACTGAAAGGTAGGCAATTCAAACCTTATACTGGTTAACTATGAGTCAGAACAGACTCGATGGCATTTACAACAAGTGTCCTAGTGTTACACTGTAGGATAAGCACTGAATTGCTGGCCACAAGGTTGCCAGTTCAAACCAACCAGCTATTACTCTGAAACCCTATGTAGGCTCATTATGTTGTTGCTGTTAATGTGCTGTGGAGTCGGTTCCAACTCATAGTGATCCTGCATAGGGTTACTGAGGCTGTAAACCTTTACGGGAGCAGAAAGCCTCATATCTCTCCTGGGAAACAGCTGGTAGTTTGGAACTGCTGACCGTGAGATTAGCAGCCTGATTCTTAACCACTATGCTACCAGTTGGAACCAATTTGGTGATAATTAGCAACCATAACAGAATCACCTCAAATGGTTTATTCCATAGTATCCCTGTGGCCTTGTTTTGTCTGATACTTAGCTTCTTCATCATCTCTTCCCACAGATATAGTTAATTTGATTCTTGTGTTTTCCATCTGGTGAGGTCTTTGTTATGTTGATGAAAAAAGTATTTGCAATGAATAAGTCATTGGTTTTATAAAATGCCATCATTGTTTCTATCATCAAGGCCATATTTTTCAATTACTGATTGGTCCTGTTTGTCTCCAACTTTTGCATTCTAAATATCAGTAATTTTCAAACTCCTTGGTTGAATGTTTGTTTAATTACAGATTGAAAAATATGGTAGAATCCTTCAATTTCACCAAAACTAGCTTCAGTGGTTGGAGTATAAATTAGAATAATATAAGTATTAACTGGTCTTTCTTATAGGTGTTTGGATATCATCCTGTTGTAGACAGCATAGTACTTCAAGATAGATCTTGAAATGTTCTTTTGAACAATAAATGTGATCCCATTCCTCTTCAATATGTTATTCCAAGCATACAAAACTATATGATTGCCTGATTTGAATTGGTCAATACCAGTCCATTTTAATTCACTAATTCCTAAGATATTAATCATGATACATTCTATTTCATTTTGATGACTTACAATTTTCCTAGATTCATAATTCATACATTTCATGTTCTAGCTATTTGCATCTGCTTTCATTTTGAAATGTGCCCCACCAGCAAAGGAATGTCCTGAAAATTTTCTCAATGCACATCATTAAGGTCAACTCTACTTTTGGGAGTCAGTGTTCCCCCAGTAGAATTTGAGTGCCTTCCATCCTGAAGAGTTCATCTTCTGGCATGGTATCTGACAATGCTTATAAAACATTCTTATTGTTGTTGTTGTTATGTGCCGTGGAGTCGGTTCCAACCCATAGTGACCCTGTACAGGGTTTCCAAGGCTGTAAATCTTTACAGGAGCAGAAAGCCTCATTTTTCTCTGACAGAACAGCTGGTAGTTTCGAACTGCTGACCCTGAGGTTCGCAGCCCGATTTGTAACCACTATGCTACCAGAGCTCCTTAAACATTCTTATTAAAAAAAAATTATTACTAACCATTCAAAAATTTTACACCCCTCCTTGCTAGTCTGTCTTTGTCTGGAAGCTCAGCTGAAAGCTCTCCACCATGGATGAGCCTGATGGGATTTAAAATACCAGGGGCATAGTTATCAGCATCACAGCAACACACAGACTATTACAGCATGACAAACTGACACAAAACAAACTTGCTCATATGCGAGCTCAGACTTAAATTGAAGAACATTAAAACAATACCCTGAGAGTCAAAATATGACCTTGAGTATATATCATATCTGAATTTAGAGTCCATCTCATAAACAAATTTGATGCCTTAGACACTAATGACCACAGATCAGAAAATTTGTAGGATGACATGAAAAGTATCATATGGGAAGAAAGTACAGGGTCATTAAAAAGACAGGAAAAAAAAAGAAAAAAAGTCTAAGACAGAACAGTCTCTGAAACTTGGTCTTGAGTGTAGAGAAACTGGGAGAAATGATGAAATAACAAGAGTTGAACAGGAGATTTTAAAGGGGAGCTCCAGAAGACAAAGTCAAGTATTAGAATTAAATGTGCAAAGACCTGAAGTTAGAAAATCAAAAGGGAGAAACATTCAGCATTTCTCAACCTGAAAGAACTGAAGAAAAAACTCAAGTAATATTGAAATATTAAATGATTCTATGGGTAAATTATTGAATGACTCAAGAAGCATCAAAAGAAGCTGAAAGGAATGCACATTGTCACTGCACTCCTCTCCCCCATTTAAAAAACAAAACAAAACCAAAAAAAAAAAAAAAAAAACCAGTTGATTTTCAGTGTGGGTTGATGCACTGGACTGCAAAGTTGGTTTGAACCTCAAGGTCAGTGGTTCGAGCTAACCACCACTCCTAAGATACCCTCTACAGGGTCGCTGTGGGTTGGAACCAACTCAACAGCACTTAACAACAATAGTATTGAAGGAAGAATTTCAAGCTGCACTTAAGGTATTTGTGCAAAACAAGACTCCAGGAATAAATGGAATACCATGTGTCAATAAACTGATATCAGTAGCGCTGGAAGCACTCAGACTGCAAGGTCACTTTGAGTTTCAAGGTCAGTGTTTCAAACCCACCAGCTGCTCCTCAGAAACCCTATACAGGACAGCTATGAGTCAGAACCTACTTGACAGCCCTTAACAGCAACAAAAATTCATATAATATGTCCAGTGCATTAACCCGCTGTGCTACATCAGGACGCCATATATGTATATACACATACATACATATACATATATGCATACATACCTACATATAAACAAATAAATACATCAATTCCTAGTGTGGCACCATAGGATGATTGTAGGGGTGTGCCGTGGAGTTGATTCTAACTCACTGGGATCCTGAGTTAGGGTTTCTGAATCTATAAACATTTGCTGTACCAGCTGGTAGTTTCAAACTGCTAATCTTATGATGTCACTGCAGGATAAGGCACTGGACAACAAGGTTGATTTGAACCACAAAGTCAGCAGTTCAAATCCATCAGACACTTCTCAGAAACCCTATACAGGGTTGCTGCAAGTTGAAACCAACTTAACAGCACTTAACAACAACACTACCACATGTATACTCACCGTTTGTCTCTCTATATTAATATTTGCCCTCTTTGCACTCCTTCTTCCAGTTTATATATGAATTGGTGCTTATAGGAGCTATAGGATATGCACTGGACTGCAAGTCTCCAAGTAGGTGGTCTGGGCACACCAGACACTCTGCAGGAAAAGGCAAATTTTTCTACTCCCATCAAGATTTTGTTGTTCCAACTAATAGTGATCCTATGCACAAACGAAAGAAACATTGGTTGGTCTTGTGCCATGCTCACAATAGTTATTATGAATGAGCACATTGCTGCTACCATTATGCCAAGCCATCTCTCAGGGGATTTTCCTCTTTTTTACTGACCCTCCACTTTAGCAAGCGTTAAGTCCTTCTCCAGGGAATGGCCTCTCTTGATAATATGTCAGAAGTATAAGAGATGGTGTCTAGCCCTCCTGACTTCTAAGTAGCTTTCTGACTATGCTTCTTCCAACATATATCTGTTTGTCCTTCTGTGTGTCCATGATACTTTCAATATTCTTCTCCAACACCACAATGCAAATGTATCAATTATTCTGAGGTCTTCCTTATTTGATTTCTTGACTGCTACTTTCATGAGCCCTGGCATGACACTGTGGGTTAATGCGCCAGACTGCAAAGCCGTTTGAATTGCAAGGTCGGTGGTTCAAGCTCACCAGCTGCTCCTCAAAAACCCTATACAGGGTCGCTATGGGTCAGAACTGACTTGACAGTACTTCACAACAACAACAACAACTTCCATGAGTGTTGATAGTGGAAGCAAGCAAAATGAAGTTTTGACGACATCAAAAGTCTACTCCATTTATCATGATGTTATTTATTGGTATAATGGTGAGGATTGCTGCTTTTTTTTTTACAGAGGCACAATCCATACTGAAGGTTGTGACCTTCTACGCTTTCAGCAAACAAGATTGTATCATCTGCATATCACAGGTTGTTAATGAGACTTCCTCCAATTTTAGTGCCATGTTTTCCTACATAAAATCTGCCTTCTTGGATTATTCAGGAATTCTAGTAGTGTAATGGTTATGAGTCAGGCTGCTAACCTCAAGGTCAGCAGTACAAAACTACCAGTAATTTCATGAGAGAAAGATGAGGCTTTCTGCTTCTGTAAGGATTTACAACCTCTGATACCCTATGCAGGCTCATGAAACAACCACCAGCACCACGTCAGATTATTTGCTCAGCATACAGATTGAATAAGTATGGTGAAACAATACAACACTGGTACACACCTTTCCTGATTATAGACCATTCATTGTCCACTTGTTTTCTCTTGAAGAACTGCCTTTTGATCTATGTATAGGTTCCTTATGAACACAACTAAGTGTTCTGGCATACCTATTCTTCACAATTTGTCATGAGCCATACAATCGAAAGGTTTTGCTAAATCAATTAAACACAGGTAAACATCTTTCTGGTATTCTCTGATTTCATCTGACGTCAACAATGATATACCTTATTCTATATCCTTGCTGAATCCAGCTAGATTCTCTGTTAACGCAGCTGTTTTTTTTATTCTCTGTAACAAAATTTTGTTTGCATATGAAATTCATTTTATTGCACAATTATTTATGCATTCATTTGGGTCACCTCTCTTTGCAATGGGCATAGATATGGATCTCTTTCTATCTGTTGGCCAGGTCTTTTAAATTTCTTATCATAGATGAATGAGTGCCTCTAGTGCTGCATCAGTTTTTGAAGGATTTTAATTTGTACTCCATCAGTTTCCAGAACCATAGGTTGTTTTTTTTTACTCCCCTAATGTTTTTAGTGCACCTTGATATCTTGTTTTATTGTCATCATATGATACCTCTTGAAAACTTTGAACATCAGCCTTTTTTTTTTTTGTACACTGACTTTGTGTATTCTTCCATCCTCTTTCAGTGTTTTCTATATCATTTGATGTTTTGCCCATAGAATCCTTCAATTTTGGAAGTTGAGTGTTGATTTTTTTTCTTCAGTTTTTTTTTTTTTTTTTTTTTTTTCAGGTTCAGAAATGATGAACGTGTTCTTCTGTTTTGGTTTTCTAACTCTGGGTCTTTGCACGTTCCATTATTGTTGTTGTTGTTAAATACTGCTCAGTTGACTCCAACTAATAGTGACCCACTTTTGCTTCCAATTTGCATAAACTATTTCATTGGGGGTCTTCCTCTTTTTCACTGACCCTCCACTTTACATAGCATGATTTCCCACTCCAAGGTCACATCCCTCCTGATAATACATCTAAAATAAGAGAGATGAAGTGTGACCACCTTGGCTTCAAAGAAGCATTCTGGCTTTATTTTTTCCAACACAGATTTGTTTGTTCTTCTAGCAGTCCGTGGTACCTTTAATATTCTTCTCCAACACCATAACTCAAATGCATCAGTTGTGTATGGTTTTCCTTACCCATTCTCCAACTTTCACATGCATCTGAGAATATTGAAAATACCATGTTTTGAATCAGGTGTACTTTAATTCTTAAAACTGACACTTTTGCTCTGTAATACTTTAAAGAGGTCTTGTGTAGCAGATTTATGTATTGTAATATGTCATTTCTTGACTGTTTTCTATATAAGTGTTGATGGTAGATCCAAGAAAAATGAAGTATTTGACAAACTCAATCTTTGCTCCACTGATCATGATGTTATTTAATTTTAATGGTCCATTGATAAGGATTTTGGCTTTCTTTAAATTGAAAGTGTCAGTCTTTAACATTCATCAGTAATTATAAGTCCCTTTCACTTTCAGCAAACAAAGTGTATCATCTGCATTTCACAGGTTTTAAAGAGTCTTCCTTCAATACTGATGCCACATTGTTATTTATGTAATCCACTTTCTCTGATTATTTGCTCAGCATACAGATAGAATAAGTATGATGAAATAATACAACTCTGTCACATATATTTTCTCATTTTAAATGACTCAGTGTCCCTGTGCTTAATTCGAACAACTGCTTCTTGGTCTATTTACAGGTTCTCCTCGGCACAATTTAGTGTTCTGTAATGCTCATTCTTCACAGGGTTGTCCATAGCTTGTCTTAAACCACACAGTCAAAAGCTTTTACATAGTTCATACAGCACAGGTAAACATCTATCAGGTTTAGTTTTCTTTTAGTCAATATCCATCTGATGTGAGCAACTTGTTCTACAGTCTCACGTGAATCTGGCTTGAACCTCTAATTCCCTATCAAGGTATTGTTGCAACTGTGTTTGGAATACCTTTAGTAAAATTTTACTTGCATGAGATGATAATGGAATTGTCCTATGATTCCCACATTCTGTTGAATCACTTCTCTTTGGAATGGGCACAAGTGATCACTTCCATTCAATTGACCAGGTAGCTGTCAATTCCATATTTCTTGGCATAGATGAGTACTTCCAGTGCTGCATCAGTTTGTTGGAAGATTTCAATTTGTATTCTGCCAATTTCCACAGCCTTGTTCTTTTTCAGTGCCTTCAGTGCACATTGGATTTCTACCTTCAGTAACATTGGTTCTGTATCATCTTTTACCTTTTGAAATGGTTGATATTGACCATTTCTTTTTGGTACAGTGACTGCATATTTTTTTCATCTTCTTTTGATGCTTTCTGCATCATTCAGCAGTGTTAATTAATATCAGTCTTATTCAAGTTTGTCCCCCAACCACCAAAGCTAGAGATGAAGAAATTGAAAAATTTTACCAACTTCTTTAGTCTGAAATTGATCAAAGTATATTTCATTATTATACGTGACTTTCTTTCTTTAGCTGACCTTTGAAATTTTCTGTTCAGCTCTTTTACTTTCTCATTTCTTCCATTTGCTTTAGCATTTCTACCCTGGAGTGCAAGTTTCAGAGTCTTTTTTGACATCCATTTTGGCCTTTTCCTACATTCTTTTCTGGTTATTTATCCTTTGTTTTCTTCCTGTATAATGCTCTTAATGTCATCCGACAACTCTTCTGGTCTCTGATAATCAGTGTCCAGTGCATCAAATCTGTTATTGAGATGATCTCTAAATTCAGGTGGGATATGTGCAAGATCATATTCTGGCTCTCAAGATTTGTTTTAATTTTTTCAGCTTCATTCTGAACTTGCATATTAATTAATTGTCTGCCCCTGGCTTTGTTTTGGCTGGGGAGATGGAACTTTTCCAAAATATCTTCCTGTAAATGTAGTCTATTTGATTTCTGTGGACTCCGTCTGGTGATGTACATGTATGTAGTTGTCTTTTATGTTTTTTAAAAATGGTATTTGCAATAAATAAGTCATTGGTCTTGCAATATTCTGTTATGCGATCTCTAGCAACATTTCCATAACCAAGTCCATATTTTTTCAATCACTAATCCTTCATCTTTATTTTCAACCTTTGCATCCCAATCATTAGTAATTATTAGTATACCTTGATAGCATTTTGATCAATTTCATACTGATGAAGTTGGTAGAATCCTTCAATTTCATTCTTACTGGCTTTAGTTATTGATACATAAATTTTTAAAAATAGTGGTATTAATTGGTCTTCCATGTAGGCTTATGAATATTATCCTATCACAGACACCATTATACTGTAAGATAGATCTTGAAATGTTCTTTTTGGTAATGAATGTTATGCTATTCCTCTGCAATTTGTCATTTCCAGTGTAGCAAATCATATGGTTGTCAGATTCAAAATGGCATATTGCATCTCTACTTCTGTTTACTATTGCCTAGGATATCGATTTTTATGTCCTCCATTTAATTATGTACAACTTCCAATTTTCCTAGATTCATACTTTTTACATTCCATATTCTGATTCTTAATGGAAGCTTACATTTGTTTCTCCTCATTTTGAGTTGTACTCCATCAGTAAGTGAAGGTAAGGAAAGTTTTACTCCACATCTTTTCTGTCAGCTCTACTTTGAGGAAGTAGCCCTACCCCAGTGGTAATTTGAATTCCTTCCAACCTAAGGAACTCTTCTCCCAGCACTGTATCTGACAATATTCTGGTACTATTCATAAAGATTCAATATTCTGGTGTTCTCTTACAGTGTCTCACTGCTTTTCATAAGATTTTCAATGACTAAACACTCAGAACTATTCTGCCACTCCTTCCTAGTATGTTTTAGTCTGGAAGCTCAGCTAAAAGCTTTCCATTATGGATGACCCTGCTGCTATTTAAAATACCAGTGGCATAGCTTCCAGCATCACAGCCACACACAAGTCACCACAGAATGACAAACTGACAGAGGAGTGGTAACTGCAAAGATTTGAAACCTGGGAAACCCTGTGCAACATTGGTGTGAATCAGAACCAACTTCACAGCATTAAACAACAAAAACAAACATACACACACACATACATATATTGTTGTTACTAAGTGCTGTCAAGTCGGTTCTGATCCATAGCAAACCTCCATAGGATTCCCAAGGAGTGATTGTTGAGCTTGAACCACTGACCTTTTCATCCAAACCAACCTTCCAATCCAGTGCTTTAACCCACAGCAATATATATATATATATATTGTTAAGTGCCATCGAGTCGGTTCCCACCCATAGCGACCCTTCCGAGGCTGTAAATCTTTACGGGAGCAGAAATCCTCAGCTTTCTCCCACGGAGCCGCTGGTAGTTTTGGACTGCTGACCTTGCGGTTCACAGCCCGATTCGTAACCACTACGCTACCAGAGCTCCATATATATAAAAATTAAGAAACTCTGGGAATGTAGTGAATTACGTATTGAACTGCTAACAATAAGGTGAGCAGTTTAAATCTACCAGACGTTAGTTGTGAGAAATATGAGGCTTTCTGCTCCCATAAGGATTTACAGCCTTGGACACATTATACAGGGCCACTCTGAATCACAACTGAGTTTATGGCATACAGCAGCAGCATATATGTAATTTACAGTAGTCTGTACTTTTAGGGCAATAAATCAGTATTTTAGGGACCTCAAACTACATAAATTCAAAGTATGTATTTTAAAAAGCAGTGCTCACTGATCAGTTACTTTTTTCCATTTCTTCCTCCCCATCTTTAAAACCTGAGAATGGAGTTTGTCTCTAAATCATCCACTTCATTAAGCAGAAATACGTCTCCTTCTCAATCCCTGAAATGGTTGCTTGAATTGTCTTTGCATTCCACTACACTTTGTCTCTACTTCCTCTCCTAATCTATTTTGCAGGCAAATCTAATTTCTTTTCTAAATTGGTGTTGTGTGCTGCCAGTTCTGATATTTTACTATCCACATTCTCATCAGTGTTATCATCACTAAACTTCTGAATCAAAAGCATCACATAAGATTGTTTTCAAATATACAGTTTGATTGAAGAACCATCTTATTTAAACATATCAATATGAATTCTGCTTCTCATACAAATGTCTGTGCATGCCTTTGCATATTACATTGCCTCTTATGTAGCAGCATGCATTAAACACAGCCTTCCTAAATTGTCATGCAGTTGGACTTGATTTGAACAGCATAGTTCTTTCTCTTATGAGCAAATCTGATTTTGTGCCTTTTCCGAAGGTATTGATTGCTTTATTAACTAACAACGACAGCAATATAACAATGGAGTCATGGTGTGGCATTGGAGGACAAGCACTGGACTACTAACAAAACCATCGGTGGTTGAAAGCCATCAGCCACTCCTCAAAAACCCTATGCAGAATCACTATGAGTCAAAACTGACTCAATGCACTTAACAAGAACACAATGTAAGAATATGATATTTCATTTGTAAAATGGTATTAGGGCTGAGACTGACATCCTCTAGTTTCACAAGAGGAAATGAAAATCAGCCCAAGGCTCATTTCTATGAAGTAGAGGTCAGTCATGTTTCTACCCTTCAACCTTCTTTATTTATTCTGACACCAATTATCCTTCCTACAGTACTTTTACTTCTCTGCTGAGTTTGCTAACCCATTGCAATGGCCACAAATATCTCACAGACAGTGCTCATGATTACAGGATTTATTCAGGAAGTAAATGGTACAATTCAGGATCTGAAGCAACTCAGGACACAATATTTATCTAGTCAAGAATGCCTCTTTTCACCCATACTAAAGGTATGCCATGCTCTCATATTTAGTCTTATAGCCACAGGCCTTCTTGGCTTCTGCCTGGCTCTGGCAGTTGTTCAAAGCTCATTTAACACTGTCTGTTAATGCCTAAAGGGCACATTCTGCAAGTCAGCCTCCTGCCCAAAGGCACACAGTTTTACTTGGTTTGTGGGCTGGGAAGCCTCCTCTGCTACTCTCTCTATACTTTTGTGGCACTTTTCCAGCAGAAATCTCATGCTTAGCTAGTGGCTTTTCTTTTGTGATTATCCTAGAATCGTCTGTTCCTGCCACTGAAATGGCTCATTTTAAATCCAGCAGATTTATAAAACTGACCAATCCCTATGCTAGAGTTCCATATACCCCATTTCTAGGGGCCCATTTAATAATTTGATGAAAGTTACAAAAACTATAGGTGAAGAGCCACATCAAGAAAATTCACTGAAACACACAATTGTTTTTTCATATAATTATTTATTGTAAAAACATCAATTTGAAAATATTCCAGAGAGTATCTTATGTATGATTTTTATACAAATATATACTTATAGCTTCTGGTATGCAGGACAGCCAGGGAAGTAAGGTAGGGATGGGCTCAGGGGAAAAATGAGTGGGATCTCACAAAGGAAAAGTTCATATACCAGTCCCACAGCTTTTAAACTATCATAAAGTCTCCTTAATTCACATTTTTGAGAAATCGTGCTAATAAGGATAAAGAAAGGCACGTATTTTGGGACTCTTGCCTGCGGGAACGCGGGTCACTCCTGTGACTGCAGAGTTTAAAGGGCAGGGCGAGGGCCGGCCTGTTCAGAAAGCAGGGTCTCCAGTGAGGGGATGGGGGTGGTGGAAAAGAGAAGGGCAAGAGGTGA
>NW_006408586.1:5181291-5188910 GCF_000296735.1 Chrysochloris asiatica
GGGATTGGAACCATGGCAATGAGATGATATACGATGGAATGAATGTTAAACTAAAGTTCTCCCATGTAAACTATCATATAATTCACAATAAAACTTAAAAAAAAAAAAAATGGGCACATGTTATGAACAGACACTTCACCAGGGAGGAGATCCAGGCAGCCAACAAACATATGAAGAAATGTTCACGATCACTAGCCATTAGAGAGACGCAAATCAAAACAACAATGAGATACCATCTTACAGCAGCAATAACAGCAAAAATTTAAAAAAGTTGAGGACAATAAATGCTGGTGGGGATGTGGAGAAACTGGGACATTGCTGGTGGGACTGCAAAATGGTCCAACCTCTCAGGAAAGCAATATGGCGCTTCCTCAGAAGGTTGAAATTAGAAATACCATTCGATCCAACAATTCCTCTACTTGGTATTTACCCAATACCATTCGATCCAGCAATTCCTCTACTTAGTATTTACCCACAAGACAAACGAGCCACAACACGGGAAAATATATGCACACAAATGTTCATGGCTGCACTATTTACAACAGCAAAAGATGGAGTCAGTCAAAGTGCCCATCAACTGAAGATTGGATAAACAAGCTGTGGTACTTATACACAATGGAGTATTATGCTACCTTGAAAAATAACAAGGAAGCTACATGCTTCTTCCTAACATGGATGAACCTTAAGGACGTTATGTTGAGTGAAATTAGTCAGTCACAAAAGGAAAAATATTGCATAGGACCACTAATGTAAAAGACTAAGAAAAAGAACTCATAGTAATCCACTAAAATGGATTCTTAGTTGGTTGCTAGGATACAGTGGTAGGGGTAGGAGTGGGAAGGGAAGGTGGAGCACAGGGCAGGGAATAGACACAGGAAAATTTGGGTATTGGGTAGGGGGGCAATATACAAGTAGGGAGAGGGGAATCGAAGAACAAAGCAGATGGGAGAACAATTAGACAGGTATAAATGGGCTATATAGGACAGAGGTAAAAAATGATGTAGGCACAGCATTGGAACAACAGGGCTCTGGAATACAGAGACTGAGACATGGATGGAATGTAGAAAAGGGGGGATTAATGTTAAGATGCTTGGCTGTCTTTTGAATAATGGTTTTCCTTGCAATATATTATAAAACAGACCATGGAGGGGGAGAGAAAGGAATAACCAGAAATATCAACATGGAAAGCTTGTAAGCCTGTCTTCTGCCTATAACTGATAGGAATACCTAAAATGAGGCTACAATGTGTCCAGTGAAGGAGGTTTCCTGAAGAGCCTCTGCATTACATGGGAGTATAGGTGGAAGCCCAAAGCACATCCAGACCTTCAGAGACTGGAAATTTTCCACTTGAAAGGACAAGCAGACCAAACGGGAGCAGCTAGAAAACCAGAAGATACTTCTTGAAAGAAGGACCTACAGGAAAAATACAAAACAATAAGGGCAGTCCAACTGTTACCACAAGAACATGCAGGTTGCTTGCCCAGGAGACATCAAGGCAAGTGGTTGAGTCCTCTCTGTGCAAATTCTCTTCCAAGACTAAGACGCAAGGGAAATATACGCTTTGATTGGCAACCACACATGTCACCCAGAAGAGGAAGTGACTGAAGAACATCAATGAAGTGACGAGCTAAGCCTTACATCATGCAGCAAACTACTGTGAACCCGGATGGAGACCTGGTCGGCCAGCAGCGAGGCAAAACCTGGGGACTCATGGGCTCAGAGTCAATGACACAGCCACAGAGGACTAGAATGGAGAGTGGGGTGGTCAGCCTATAAAAAGAGGGCGGACAGACGCAAGAACACCCACAATTGAAGATGATACCCACTTGACCTGGCTTCAATGACTGGATAAACAGCTCAACCCGAAGAAGAAAGAAGAGGAAAAAAACCTCATCTGATACAATTCGATAAACATGACCTACACTTATAAATGCAGTAGCTCAAAAGAGGAAACAAATCCCTGCTGTAAGAACTATTCCCACCCCCTCCACACAAAGGGTAGACAGGGATGGGCAACTTGGACATTGGCTACCCAAAATGGGGGGAGGGATACAAAGGTAAGAAGTGACTGGCTTACAAGCTTTCAAGAGGGAACCTAGATCCAAAGGGCGTGGAGGAAGGTAAAGTCTCCAGTGAGTAGTTTTCAGCCTGTCCAAGAAGGGCTGATAAAATGAAATACAGATGGGTCTCTTGTGATGCAATAGTGAATAATTGTTATCAGGACTGATTGTGAGGGTTGGAAATCTAAGTTCTGACATTTTGTAACAAGGAGGGGAGTGATTAACTTTTCTGTCTAGGAGCGGAGGACACTAGCACCATCAATGGAGAAAAGCGGAGAGCGGGATCCTACCGAGAGAAGCAGTGAGGCCTGAGATGGAGGCAGAGAAGACGATGTCAAGAGATGGTGTGGCTGGGGACTTGGCATCCGGAGAGGGAAAGGGGCTGAGGACTGTGGTGGTGGTGATGGGGGGGGGGGGGGGGCCGACTTACAGGGTATACCCTTTGGTTGGGTGAGGATGCATGGACGGGATGGTAACTATGCCAATGAAACGATAGATGATAGAATGAATGTAAAACTAAACTAATGATGTTCTCCCATGTAGACTATCACACAATTCACAATAAAACATTTATTTAAAAAAAAAATATATATATATATATATTACTTGTGGCAACTTAACTTGCTTCTCACTTTTGAAGATCTGGATGCATTTAAATTAAATACAATCTGTTAATGTAACTAAATGATCTCATTAGTAGCCTTGAGACTTTGTGTGTATGTGCTTATGTATGTTCTGTGTACACATATTTGTGGGATGTGACTATACCCCTATCACTTAAGTACCTGGGTAGAATAACAATGAATGCACTACAACATCAGCAATCATCCAGGAATGTGAAATACCAATCATGTTCATCAGACATCAATTTGTCATCATGTGCAAAGATATTTATGCTGAGGTTTAATTTCCTTTATTCTTTATTATTAATGATGCTTTATATTTGAAAGAAATTTCATCTTGAGAGGGGCTTAGAATCATAAATCCTCATGATTTGTATGAACTAGTTAAGAATTCATATTCTTACTTTGAAATGGGAAGTAATATAGCAACAACATGAATAAGTAGTTCAAATATCAGACAAATACCTTCAGACAAAATACTTGGGCAGAGACAAGGTTGATGTGCTTTATTCTATTTATTTGATTCAGTTGTTTTATGTGTCTATGTGCTTGTAGACAGTAACTTACAGCCTAATAAAGTAAAATAATTTAGATGAAAAAAAGAGTACTTTCTCTTCTTTTGCTACAAACTGTACTGCTAACCACAAAGTCGGCAATTCAAATTAACCAGCCACTCCTTGTAAACTCCATACAGGATAGCTATGGGTTGCAACTGACTCAACAGCACGTAACAACAACAAAGTAAGTTCCTGAACTTATCTTTTCCTATATCCAGTGATGTTGCAATATTGAAGACTGCAACTATGATTTTGTCATGCATAGGTAAATAATTACATCTAAATATATTAATGTAGGAAAGTCCATTTGAAACATCTGTCTACTTAGAACTGCCATCTTACAAGAATTACGTTTTACACAATAAATTTTCATTTGACGTTAGAATTTGTAACATGCCTATTCAATGTTTTAATAAGAAGGTTGCTGGGTATATGTAGTTCAAGTCAATTCTCCTTACCCAGTGTTTGATATAATTCCACATAGAAGTTAGATGGATCAGCCAGGTGGCATCATTGATGGCGTCAAGTGTGGCAGCGATGGTGGGGTAGGCTCAGGAACGGACATTGTTTCGTTATGCTGTGCATGGGGTCGCTATGAGTTGGTTCCGACTAGATGGCGCCTGACAACAACAATAACAGAAGTTAGATAAAATTGTCATATGTTAATATTTATATGTTATAATTGAAATGTGAGAGGAAAATTTAGAAAATAAGTAAATGCAAAACAGGATCACAAAGACTAGTTTTAGAACATTGTTAGGTGCTATGAGTTGACTCTGACTCATAGCAACCCTATGCGAACACTGCCCTATTCTATTATTACACCCAAGCCCATCCCTTCCAAAAACAAAACAAATATAAAAAGAAATATTCCTATGAAAGGGAAATAATAAAAATAAATAAATATGTGTAAAATAATACTTCACTAGATAGTGTAGTGGTTTATGAGTTGGGCTGCAAACAGAAAGATAAGACATTGGAATCTACTAATTGCTATGCAGGAGAAAGATGATGCTTTCTACTCCCTTAAAAATTTACAGCATAGGAAATCCTCTACACATTATCTATGACTTGGAACTTACTAGATGGCATACAACCCCCACCAGATAGATATAGAATTAACAGAAAATGATAAATAGCAGCATCTTATTTCCAGTTCCCTTTTTTATGACTTGCTTGTTCTTCTCTGCTTCCTTTTCAGTTTGTTCACGTTTTTGTTATAACACACATCTTTATAACTTATCTGATTATTTATGCTTCTCTGCCTTTTGCCTACAGGAAACTGGATACAGAGACAAAGTAAAATGTGTCTGTTAATACGTAATTGTTCTAGAATACCTTCCAGTTCCCATCAAGTTGATTCTGATTTATAGCAATCCCATCAGCGTCAGAGTAGAACAATGCTCTAGAGTGTTTTTTGTTTGGTTGGTTGGTTTTAGTGTTTTATTGTGAATTATGCGATAGTTTACATGGGAGATCATTAGTTTTACATTCATGCTGTCATGTTTCATTGCCATGGTTACAATTCTATAGTGTTTTAATTGCAGTGATCGTTAGAAGAAAGCATCAGGTTTTTTCCCCAAGATGTCTCTGATTTAGTAGCTGGACACTTGTTTGTGTCATCTAGGGACTCCTCTGCAGTGTTTATTATATTTTAAGTTTTTGTTGTTTTTAAGTGCTGTCAAATTGGTTGCAACTCATAACAACCCTGTATATGGGTCCCAAGGAATGGCTGGTGAGTTTGACCACTGACCTTGTGCTGATCCTACAGTGTCATACTAAGATTTTATATATTAAGTACTCAACAATTATTTGATGAGAGACAGACATAGAGATTACGGGAGATAGAGACAATAAACAGGATTTCTACATGTGTTGTTGCTGTTGTAAAGTGTCTTCAATCAATGGGGTCGCTATGTAAAGTGTCTTCAATCAGTTCCAACTCATAGCGATCCTGTATAGGGTTTCCAAGGAGCAGCTGGTGAGTTTGAATTGCCAACCTTGAGTCTCAAACAGACCTTGGTGTCTAGTGCTTATCTTCAGGGAGACACCAGAACATTTAATTTACAGAGAATTCAGAGAAAACAGTTTTGCAATTGAAAATTTTTGAGGATAGCAAATCTTTTGTGCTCAGAATTGTTCATGCCCAAAATTAACCCTTCTTTTGCTAAATGTTGCATATGCTCAACAAAGCATCCCTAGAGTGCTTTGAAGTTTTATTTCCCATTTTCATTTCCTCTCCAACATCTTTCAATGGGCTCCTATAAATTCCCCTACCATTTCATTATTCCTGAATTTAGACATTTACAAAGGCCAACTTTCAGGTTACAAAAGACAACTAGTGGGCTGTCCTGAAACATATATGTATCTTCACAGTTTCAATTCCAAGTGTAAATGCAAAACTACAGAGATTTATATACAAATAGTTTTTTGTTTTGTTTTTAAAATCATTTTGTGTTTGATGGTTCATAAGAGTAAGTTTTGTGTCTGTACAAATAGTATCTGAAAGTAAATTTGTCATTCAATTCCTTTCTCATATATTTTACATAACTCCTTTAACTGTTTCTCTCTCTCTTAAATGATATCTCTCTTGCTCAGGTTTTCTTGTATAGCTCCGAAGTCAGAGACACTTCATTTAGCGTGTAGACTCAGTATTTCCACATACTGCTCTTATTGCTTTAAAAATATTAGCTAATTTAATCCTCAAAAATAAATATAGGGTTGTTATTGTTGAGGTACTATAATAATTTTACTTAACAAAGAATCTAATTAAGAACTTAGATATAGAAATTATTGAAACCAGGATTTAAAGTGAAGTAAGCATGGAAACAAAAACCAATATGTTAAGTAATCTCTCAAAAAACTTGCTTTTTGGCAATACGATCCTATACTTTCAAAACCCCAAAGACTCAGTAAAAAAGCAATTAGACTTCATTGGAAGATTCAGCAAAGTGGAGGATATAAGATCAACATACAAAAATCAGTTGGATTCCTCTATACCAAAAATGACAGCACTGAAAAGGACATTAGGAAAGCAATGTCATTTACAACAGCCAACCAAAGGATGAAATACCTAGGAATAAATGTAATCAGAGAAACAAAGGACTTATACAAAGAAAACTACAAAACACTGCTACAAGAAACCAAAAGAGACCTATAAAAATGGAAGAATGTACCATGTTTCTGAATAGGAAGAATTAACATTGTGAAAGTGTCAATACTGCCCAAAGCAATTTATACATGTAATGCAATCCCAATCCAGATTCCAACAACATTCTTCAAAGAGAAGGAAAAAACAATTACAAATTTTACATGGAAAAGAAAGAGACCCAGGACAAGCAAAGCACTGCTTAAGGAGAAGAAGAAGGTTGGAAATCTCTCACACCCTGACTTCAAAATTTATTACACGGCTACAGTGGTCAAAACAGCTTGGTACTAGTACAATGAAAGATACATTGATCAATGGAACAGAATCAAGAATCCAGATATGAACCCATCCACATACAGCCAAAGTATGTGATTTTTGACAAAGTACCTAAATACATCCCATGGGGATATGATAGTCTCTTCAACGGATGGTGTTGGCAGAACTGGAAAGTGATATGCGAAAGACTGAAATAAGACCTTCACCTCACATCTTATACAAAAACCAATTCAACATGGATTGAAGACCTAAATGTGAATCCCAGAATATTAAAGGCCATCAATGAAAAAATAGGAACAAATGTGAGGGCACTAATTCAGGGAATAAACAGACTTGAAAACTACACACAAAAAAAGTAGGCAGAAGAGATGATTGGGATATATTAAAAATTAAAAACTTATGTGCATTAAAAGACTTCACCAGAAGAGTAAAAGGTAACCCACAGAATGGGAAAAATATTTTGCAATGACACATCAGATAAGGGACACATTTCTAAAATATATAGGAAACAACAACACTTCTACAAGAAAAATAACACAATTAAAAAATGGACACAGGGCACGAACAGCCGCTTCACCAAGGAGGAGATCCAGGCAGCCAATAAACAGATGAAGAAATGTTCAGGATCACTAGCCATTGTTGTTGTTGTAAGTGCCATAGAGTTGGTTCTGACCCACGGCAACCCTGTACAGGGTTTCTGAGGCTATAAATCTTTATGGGAGCAGAAAACCTCATCTTTCTCCCATGGAGCAGCTAGTAGTTTCGAACTGCCGACCTTAAGGTTCTCAGCCCGATTCATAACCACTATGCTACCAGAGCTCCTTAGAGAGATGGAAATCAAAACAACAATGAGACATCCTCTCACACCAGCAATAACAACAAAGATCAAAAAAGTAGAGGACAATAAATGCTGGCGGGGATGTGGAGAGACTAGGATACTCTTGCATTGCTGGTG
>NW_006408586.1:5189576-5190629 GCF_000296735.1 Chrysochloris asiatica
CTTGGAACAATGGGGTTCTGGGATACAGGGATTAAGACATGGTTGGAATGGGGAAAGGGGGAAAGTAATGTTAAGATGCTTTGCTGTCTTTTGAATCTTGGTTTCCCTTGCATACCATTGTAAAATAGACACACTTGAGGGGCAGTTCAGCCCATAACCCCACGATGCCACACCAGGATTCCCAGCGCTAAAAGTAAAGGATATCAAAAAGTTGTCTACTTGTGTTTTATTGATTGTTCAAAGACTTTCCAATGTGTGGGTCATAGCAAACTGTTTATAATATTGTGAAGAATAAATATTCCAGATACTTAATTATGCTCAGAAGGAAACTGTACATAGACCAAGATACAATCATTCAAACAGAACAAAGAAATACAAATGGTTTAAAATCAGGAAAGGTGTGCATAAGTGTTGTATCCTTTCACTATACTTATTAAACCTGTATGTTGAGAAAATAATACAAAAATCTGGGTTATATAAAGAAGAACATGGTATCAGAGTGGAGGAGACGCTAACAATCTGCAACATGCAAACAATACAATCTTGTTGGTGGAAGCCAAGAGGCCTTAAAATGCCTATTTAAAATGAAGAACAAAGATCACAGCTTTCAGTATGGATGAATCTCAATGTAAAGGTTAAAAAAAAAAAAAAAATCCTACAACTGAACCTATAAATACAATCATGATAAAACGTGACGTCATGATGGCCTTTATGGTCCAACTGCGAGACCTCTTTAAAAGCTTCAATTTTCCTGGATCCACAATCGACACTCAGGAAAGCAGCAGCCAAAAAATCAAAATATAAGTTGCATTGAATAAATCTGCTGCAAAAGTCCACTTTAAAGTGTTAAACAGCAAAGAGATTATTTTGAGGATTAAGGTGAATCTTACTTAAGCTAATGTATTTTCAAACTTCTCATATAATGTGAAAGTTGGGTAATGAATAAGGAAGACCAGAGAATTATAATTGATGCATTTGGTGGATTACATTGATTGTTTTTCTAATGCTGAACCATCCTTGCATTCCTTTTATGAAACCCACTTGGTCATGATG
>NW_006408586.1:5191478-5219452 GCF_000296735.1 Chrysochloris asiatica
GTTTAATTGCATCTTTTACCCCGTTGATTTTAAGGAGAGTGTTATTCAGTTTCCAGGTATTCGACTTTATTTCATTCGCCTTCTTATTGTTGATTTCTAGTTTTACAGCAATTGTGTTGTGAAAAGATGCTTTGTAGTATTTTGATGTTTGTAAATTTATGGAGCCTTGCTTTGTGACCTAGCACATGGTTATTTCTGGAGACTGTTCACTGGGCACTAGAGAAGAATGCATATTGTGCTGTTGTTGGGTTGAATGCTCTCTCTGTACACATCTATAAGGTCAAGTTGGTTGATTGTGCTGTTTAGTTCCTCTGTAACATTGTCAATTTTCTTTCTGGTTGTTTTATCCCTTTTTGAAAGTGGCATATTAAAACTTCCCATTATATTTGTAGATTTATCTATTTCTTTCTTCAATTGTAGTAGGGTTTGCTTCATATACCTTGGTGCTCTTTCATTGGGAGCTTAGATATTTATTATGGTTGTTTTGTCTTGGTCAGTTGACCCTTTGATCATGAGATAATATCCTTCTTTATATCCTATGCTGTTTTTGTCTTAAAGTTTACTTAATCAGAGATTAGAATTGCCAATTCTGCTTATTTATTATGGCAGTTAGCTTGATATATTTTTTTCCATCCTTTAACTTTTAGTCTGTTTTTGTCTTTGTGTGTAAGGTGTGTCTCTTGCAGGCAGCATATTGAAGGGTCTTGTTTTCTTATTCATTCTGCCACTCTCTGTCTCTTTACTGGTGCATTTAATCCATTGACATTCAATGTAATTATCGATATGTATGAATTAATTGCTATCATTATATTAAATTTTGATTAGTGCTGTTCTTTCCTTTGTTCTGCATGCCTTCTTGTGCTGAGTTTGTGATTTTGTGATATTTCTTGTCAGTTTCTTGTTTTCATATTATCTTGTTCTGCTTGGCTGTTCATTTTCATGGTAAATTATGAAATATGAACTTTCTTTGGGATTACTCTATAGTCTATTAACTTCTCCCTCCATTTAAGACAGTCTATTGTACACGGAGTATGAGTATTCCAGAACACTTAATTGTGTTCATGAGGAATCAGTACCTGGACCAAGAAGCAGTTGTTAAAACAGAACATGGGAACACTGGATGTTTTAAAATTTAAAAAAGTATGCGACAAGGTTGTATTTTTTCACCATAGTTATCCAAGGTGTATGCTGAGCAAATAATCCAAGAAGCTGGGTTATATGAAGAAAAATGTGGCATCAGGATTGGAGGAAGACTCATTAACAACCTGCGATATGCAGATGACACAACTTTGCTTGCTGAAAGTGAAGAGGACTTAAAACATTTATTGATGAAGATCAAAGAGCACAGCCTTAGGTATGGATTACATCTCAGTGTAAAGAAAACAAAAATCCTCACCACTGGACCAATAAACCACATTCTTATCAATAGAGAAAAGATTGAAGTTGTCAAGGATTTAATTCTTCTTGGATCAAGTATCAACACTCACAATAGCAGCAGTCAAGAAGTCAAACGACATATTGCATTAGGAAAATTCGCTGCACAAGACCTTTTTAAAGTGATGAAGAGCAAATATGTCAACTTGAGGACTAAGGTGCACCTGCCCAAAGCCATTGTATTTTCAATAACTTCATATGTATGCAAAAGCTGGACAGTGAATAAGGAAGACTGTAGAAGAATTGATGCTTTTGAGTTATGGTGTTGGGGTAAAATATTGAAAGTGCCATGGGCTGTCAAAAGAACCAGTAAATCCCTTTTGGAAGAAGTGGAGCCAGCATTCTCCTTAGAGGCCAAGATGGCCAAAATTCGTCTCTCATACTTCAGACATATTGTCAGGAGGGACCAGTCAGTGGAGAAGGATATCATGTTTGGTAAGGTCAGAGAAAAAGAGGAAGACCTCCAACGAGATGGATCGGCCAGGTGGCATCATTGATGGACTCGGGGGTGGCAGCGTTGGTGAGGTTGTCCCAGGATCGGGCAGTGTTTCGTTCTGCTGTGCATAAGGTTGCTGTGAGTGGTTACTGGCTCAATGGCACCTAACAACAGCAGCAACAACAAACATCTTTCTGGTATTTTCTGCTTTCAGCCAAGTTCTATTGGACATCCATAATGATATCCTTCATTCCACAACCTCTTCTGAATCTGGCTTAAAACTCTGGAAGTTCTCTGTCAATGTATGCTTACAGCCGTTTCTGTATTATCTTTAGCAAATCTTTACTAGCATGGGATGACAACAAATCAATAACCACCAATAATTAAAGAGGTCACAAGAAAGTCTTGAATCTTTTTTTATTTAATTCTGTTTTTTGACAAAGGGTAGCTATCCTTATCTAAACACATAATACTTGAAATCAAACCCATACAAGCTAACACATTTATTATATTTTGATCTCATTGACTAAAAAATTTTTTTATGTTGTTTGGAGAGTTAAAGGTGATTTTGTTTGTTTGTTTGTTTTCATTTTAAAATTAGGTAGATGCAGTATTTTTAACAGTTAACTTAGATATAATTCATATATCATATAATTAATCCATTTAAAAATGTTTAATTCAATGATTTTCTGTATACACAGAATTGATCATCCATCACCATAATAAAGTTTAGAACATTTTCTTCATCCTGAAAAAGATATTCCATATTTCATTAGTAGTCACTCACATTTTCTCTGATTCTACCAATCTACTCATAAAATCTATAAATTTGTACCTTATAAACATTTCATGTAAATTGAATCATACAATATGTGGCCTTTTGTATCAGACTTTTTACATGTAACATGTTTTTAAAGTTCCATTAATGTTATACTGTATGTTAGTTGTAGTATGTGTTAGTTTTAAAATTTTACTTTTGTAAAATTTACTTTTACTAATTTCATGCTATTGCAAAATGGAATTGCTTTCCTATTTTCATTTTAGATTGTTTATCTCTACTGTAGAGAGATTATAATTGATACTTATATGTTGATCTTATACATAGCTGAATATGTTTATTATTCCTAATATTTTTAATATATGCCTTTTAGTGTATTTTGTATATACAAGATTATGTTATCTGCCAATAGAGACAGTGTTACTTTTTTATTCTAATCTGTTTCCCTTAATTTTTAAGAAGAATTATAATTACCGTGTATGATAACTAAGGTTTTATGTCAGCTTATCTGACCAGGGTTCTCAATATTTTGTTGTTGTTGTTAGGTGAGTTTTAGTGGTTCAGACTCTTAGTGATACCATATACAACAGAATGAAACAATGCTCAGTCCTGTGCCATCCTTTGCAATTGTTGTGACATTTGAGCCCATTGCTCCCATTGTATAAATCCATCCCCTTGGAGGTCTTCCTCTTTTTCATGAACTCTTCACTTTACAGAACATGATGCCCTGTTCCAGGGATTGGTCCATCAGTGGGTTATCAATTAAGATGTAGTAATCTCCTATGAGGAGATCTACTATAATGTAATCTACTCGATGATGAGATCTACTATGAGCAGTCAATAAATTGAAAAGAAGTTTCCTCTAGGGTGTGGTTTGCAACACCTTTTATCTTTAATAGATAAAAGGAAAGAAAAAAGAAAATAGAGCAAGAACGATCTACTACCACAAAGGAAAAAGCCCTGGAATAAGTGTATCCTTTAGACCTGGGGACCCTGCACTGTGAAACTAGATCCTGAAGACTTATGCCAAGACACATGAAGCTCTCTAAAAAATGTTGGACCTACAGATACTGAAAGGATGCAAGAAGATTTCTCCAGGACTGATGAGTACAGAAAGCATTCCCCTAAAGCCAGTGCTCTGAATTTGGACTCTTGTCAAAGATGTCAGTCTGAGGACTAAGGTATGCCTGACCTAAGCCAAGGTATATTCAATAACTTCATATGGAGGTGAATGTTGGAAGACATTAAAGAAGACCATAGAAGAATTGATGCATTGAGATTATGGTGATGGAGGAGAATATTAATACTACCATGTACTGTCAAAAACACATCTGCATTGGATGAAGTATATAACCAGAATGCTGTTTGGAAGCCAAGATGACCAGACTTTGTCTCTTATACTTTGGACATATTATCAGGAGGGACCAGTCCCTGGAAAAGGACATCATACTTGATAAAGTGGGGAGTTGGAGAAAATGAGGGAGATTTCTAATGGGATGGAGTCTCACAGTGGCAGCAATAGCGGATCCAAGCATAGCAACAACTCTGAAGTTGGCACAGGGCCAGCAGTATTTCATTCTGCCATTCCTAGAGTCACTCTGAGTTAGCACCGACTCATACCGTTTGTTGTTAATTGCTGTTGAGTTGGTCCCGACTTATAGCAACCCTGCATAGTGTTTCCAAGGAGTGGCTGGTGAGTTTGAACCACCAACTTTATGTGTAGCAATCCAGTGTTTATTCTACAGTGCCACAATAACTTTATTTTATCCTAAAGAGCTTTCTTTACAAGCAGTTCTGCTAAGCATGAATCCTTTCAATTTTTGTTCATTAGTTTATATTTTAATTTTATTTCATATTTGAAAGATTATTTTTCTGCATAGATGATTCTTGGTTTGCCTTAAAAAATATTTTAGCACTTTCATGTGTCGTCTCTCTACTGGTATTTCTGATGAGGAGTCAACTCTTAATTTTGTTGGCATTCTTTATATGTTAAGCTGTTGTTAAGTGCTGTTGAATTGGTTCCAACTCATAACAACACTGTATTGGGTTTCTGAGGAGTGGTTGGTGAGTTTGAACTGGAAACTTTGCCATTCAAACTGACCTTGTACTCCAGAATGTATACTACAGTGTCACACCAGGGCATCATAGATACTGATGTGAGTTATCATTTTTCTCTTGCTGATTTCAAAATTTTCTCTTTACATTTGTTTTTCAATATCTTTGCATATGTGTCTGACTGTAGGTCTCTTTGTTTATTGTATGAAGGTGAATAAAAAATTATTCTCACTCTGTTTATAAAACTTACTTTAATTAACTTTTAGAAAAGACAAATGCATAATTTTTTACTTAATCTCCTTGCTTTTCAATACATTTTGTCCATCTGTCAACAAGCTTTCATATTCCCTTATTTTAAAAAATGTTTTAGGTTGAGCTGTGAGCCATGTATGCACTGCTGTTTTCACTTCTTCATCAGAGATTAATCTTTATCCTCAAAGGGCTGCTTTCAGAGGACCAAATGGGTAAAAGTCCTAAGGAGCAAGATCAGGACTATAGAGAGGATGCTTTAACACCACAAAATGCAGCTTTTCCAGGATGTCAGCACTGTGGGCAGAGGAGTGTAGACATACATTTTCATGCAAAGTCACAATGCCCTTGGATAACACTCCCTTGCATTTAATCCAAAATATAGGTTCCCACTATTCAGTGAGCAGCTCACTGTAAGGAGCATTGTTGATTGTTAAACTTTTTCTTATAGTGTTTCAATACTGACCTTTGAGAATCCCAGAAAACTGTAAGCATCACTTTTCCAGCTAATGGTTGAGTTTTGAGCTTTTTCTTTGTCAGCGATTTAGTACATTTGCATTCCATGCACTGCCATTTACTGTCAGGTTTGTAATGATGAATCCATGTCTCATCACCAATAATGCTTTTTTAAAAAGAAACTTTAACCTTCCATTGAGTATTGGTCCAAATTTTGTTTGTAGATGCCCAAACATTTCTGTTTATGTTCTTCTATGAGTTGTTTCAGTACCCATCTCACACAAACTTTTTGAAACCCAAGTCTGGTTTGGATTATTTCATAGGCAGAGCCATGACTAATTTTCAAATGATTTGCCATATCCAGTGTCACTTGTGTATTTGACAGAATCAATTCATGGACATGCTCAGTGTTGTTATCAGTCATAGACATGGACAGGTATTTTAACATAACCAGAGTACAAATAATATCTGACTCACTCTCCTATGTATATGTAGGAGTGGGACTCCATAGATAAGCACTGGGTTAAGAACCACAAGATCTGTGGTTTGAGCCCACCATCTACTCTCTGGGAGAGAGATGTGGATCAACATATGTACAGCCTCAAAAAGCCTATACAGGGTCGGTAATAGTCAAAATCAACTCATTGACACTTAATAACAACAGCATATATATAAATTTCACTGGCTTTACTTCTCTAAAGAATCTAGCCTATGATAGAAGAATTTTAATTATAGTATTAGCAACGAATATTGAATATACGATGGACTTCTAGAAGAATGATCGAATAAGTTTTGAAAGAAGTACAACCAGAATGCTCTTTAGAAGCAAAAATTGTGAGACTTCGTCTCATATACTTTGTACATGTTATCAGGAGGGAGTAGTCCCTAGTGAAGGATATCATGCATGGAAAAATATATGGTCACCAAAAAGAGGGCCTCCCCAAATGAGTTGGATTAACACAGTGGCTACAACAATGGGCTGAATCACAGCAATTATTGTGAGGATGGCAAAGGACTAGGCAGTGTGTTGTTCTGTAGAACATAAGGTTGCTATGAATTAGAATAGTTTCAACTGCTCCTAACAATGACTTATCTTTTCTCATTGTTTCTGTAATTCAAGCAATGCATTGTGTGTGAGCATGTATTTTCATGAGGCTACAAGAATAAAGTAAATGGAAAGGTAAGGCTTAATGGCAGATTAGAGAGAAGTGCCTCGCAGACCTCCACCAGCAATAACAGACTACCTGAAGAAATAGGCTCAGAGGATGGTCCCAGAACTCTGAACTACATATAAAGGAATATTTAGAAAGATAGAAGGCTTACTGCTAATGGGAATAGTAACAGAAGCAAAAAAGGTGGTGTTTTCTGATCTGCAGCTGCCAGCACATCCCAGTACATCCATCTTGGGCATGATAGACCTGGCACAGGATCAGAGAAGCACTCCCATTGCAGAGGTCTGACCAGTCATCGGAGTTAAATGTGTAAACTTTTTTTTCCTGTTTGTCTGACTCACATCTTACTTCCACTCTGGTGTCTAGAGGGGGTGCCTGAGTGAGTGGACACCTCCCCCAACCCCTAGTAGATTCTACGATGCATGCACACAGATTTGTTCAACAATGTCTCTGTGCACAGATTCTAAGATGGGGGCTGAGTCAACAGAAACTGCTTAAAATGGAAAGGTCTCACAGAACAGCTGGAGCCAGACATGAGCTGTTTCTCACTGGGAGAAACACCTGATCAGGGTTGTAAGGGTAAAAGAGATAGACAAGAAAGGAAACCAGCTGAAAATGAAATCCTGAGTTACATCATAAGGAGTAAAAGCAACATTTTGAAATTTCTCAGGCAGCCTTGAGGCAAGAAGGTAAGAAAGTAAGACCCTGAGAGCTGTTGTTTAGTGCCATCTAGTCGATTCCAACCCATAGCGACCCTGTATAAGGTTTACAAGAAGCAGCTGGTGAGCTTGAACCACCGACCTTGCAGTTCAAATGGCATTGAAGTCTGGTGCATTAACCCACAGCGCCAAGAGGGATAAAGTCATACTCATATTTTGATGCAGATTTTTTTTTTCTTTTTCTTTCTTTCTTTCTTTTTTTTTCCTTTACGATTATAGATTGTTGTATTCAATCTGTAAGATTGCTGTTCTTTTTTTTTTTTTTTCTGTTTTTTGGTTCTCCTATTACCTCCAGGAAGACTCTTTCTCTCCCTTTGTTACCCAAGAAGAGACAGCAATATAATCATATAGCCAAGCTACAACCACATCCTATCAAAACCTACCATCCAGGCAAGAGCCAATTCTGTACTGCTATAGACCAGATAGACAGACAACATCTGCTACAGTTACTCTGAGTAACTGTATGTCTCTCATACTCCAGACATATTGTCAGGCAGGACCAGTCACTGGAGAAGATATCATGTTTGGTAAGGTGGAGGGTCAGAGAAAAAGAGGAAGACCCCCAATGAGATGTATTAGCCAAGTGGCAAGATGGACTCAAGTGTGGCAACAGTAGTGAGGTTGGCCCAGGGTCGGACAGTGTTTCATTCTGCTGTGCTTGAATCTGTCACTATGAATTTGTACTGACTTGATGGCACCTAACAATAACAACAACAAAAGGATTATATTAAAAAAAAATATTAAGGAAACAAGTGTACATTGCTATAATTTGATAAACTTGACCTATGCTTATGGATGTTGTTGTTGTTGTTAGGTGCCATCGAGTCAGCATCGATTCATAGTAATATTATGCACAACAGAATGAAACACTGCCTGATCCTGGGCCAACTTCACAACTGTTGCCACATTTGAGTCCATTGATGCTGCCACTTTGCCAATGCATCTTGCTGGGGACCTTCCTCTTTTTCTCTTACCCTCCACCTTACCAAACATGACATCTTTATCCAGCGACTGATCCCTCCTGACAATATGTTCAAAGTATGATAGATGAAGTTTTTCTATTCTGGTATCTAAGGAGCACTCTGGCTATTCTTCTTTTAACACAGACCTGTTTGTTTTTTTTGGCAGCCCATGGTACTTTCAATATTCTCCTCCAACACCATAACTCAAAGGCATCAATTCTTCTAAGGTCTTCCTTATTCACTGTCCAGCTTTCACATGCATATGAGGTTATTGAAAATACCATGGCTTGGGTCAGGTGCACCTTAGTCCTCAAGCGGACATCTCTGCTCTTCAACATCTTTGCTCTTCAACACTTTAAAACGGTCTTGTGCAGCAGATTTGCCTAATGCAAAACGTTGTCTGAATTCTTGACTGCTGCTTCTATGAGTGTTGATAGTAGTAGCTCAAAAATACCAACTAAGAGAGAAAGAGTCTTCACATCAATGATTGATACTATCCCCTCTGTACACAGGATTCAGAGGGTTGGGCAACTTAGACATTTGTTACTTAAATGGGGCTCTATAAAATCATGAAGTGTCTAGCTTATAGGTTTTCAAGAGGGAGTTTCATTTCAGAGTGTTTGTGGGAAGGCAGAATCTCCACTGTATAGTTTTCATTTTGTTTAGATAGATCTGGTGAAAGGAGATGTTGATAAGATTCTTATGATTCAATAGTGAGTAATTATTATCATGACAAATTGCGATTGTCACAACCATAAAGAAAGAAGTTATGTAACATAAAGTTTGAAATAACCTTATCTTCCAGTAACAGAGGACTCCAGAACCATCAAGGTAGAAAAGCATGAGCGAAATGTGGGACACTGTCAATAGAAACAACAACAGCGATGGAATCAGAGATGATGACATGGAGAGATAGAGTAGACTGTAGACTCATGGAAAGAGAATAGCTGAGTGTTGGCCGCCCGGAGGCAGGATTGCAGAATGTGCCCTTTGATCCTTTGGTTGTTTAACTAATTATATATCCCTGAGGTTTTTTTGTATGTATCCAACACCAAGGAGCTCTGGTAGCATAGTGGTTACGAATTGGGATGCGAACCATAAGGTCAGCAGTTTGAAACTACCAGCTGTTCCACGGGAAGAAGATGAGGCTTTCTTCTCCTGTAAAGATTTATAGCCTCAGAAATCCCATTCAGGGTCGCTATGAGTGAGAACCAACTCCACAGCACATAACCATCACCAACAAAAACACACACAAAAGAATAGAAAGAATAGAAGCAAATACTGTGGAATGATGATCTATAGAGGGGATTGTAATCATTGCAATGAAATGAAATATGATAAAATGAGAGTTAATCCAATATTCTCCCATGTAATCTATCATTCATTTCACAATTAAAAGAAAAAAAAGAATAAAGTAAATGCTCTGTGGTACTTATATTGTTATTATTGTTAACTGTTCTGACTCACAGAAACCCTGTATAGGATTTCCAAGAACCAGCTGGTGAGTTTGAACCACCGACTTTGTGGCTCAAATAGACCCAGCATATGTCCTGTTCTCTTTTCTTTGAGGGGAGAACAATGAAACTGGTTCTGCAGATGTTGGTAAAACTACATGCCTGTTTAAGTTACTGCTAAATGAAAGGAGCTCTGGTAGCGTAGTTGTTACGAACCAGCTGCGAACCTCAAGGTCAGCAGTTTGAAACTACCAGTTGCTCCGCGAGAGAAAGATGAGGCTTTCTGCTCCCATAAAGATTTACAGCCTTGGAAACTCTGTTCAGGGTCAGAACCGACACGATGGCACACAACAGCAACAAATGAAAGAAATGCTGTCTTCGTGTAGCACTGTAGGATGTGTACTAGACTATTCCGCCAGTTGAGCCATAAAGTTGGTGATTTAACTCTACCAGCTGTCCCTCAAAAACCGTATATGGGCTTTTGAGGGCCCTTAACAACAACATAACAGAGGATGGAAATACTGCTAGTCTTTGAGCAAACCTTGGTAGGAAGACACAATGAAAGGAAGAAGCAAAGAAAAAACAAATGGAGAGGAGCAGTTCTCTTCTTCCGCATCCAACAGTGCAACCTCTTTCTAATATCTCTTACTGATTCAATCTCTCAGAAAGCCAACTGGCAAAGAAGAGATATGATTTACAGAATTTCAGTCTGAGTATCTGAAAATAGAATAAAAATGTAACAAACAAAATGTTGCTGTTGAGTCAATTCTGACTCATAGTGATCCAAAATGACAGAGTAAAACTGTCCCATATGGTTTCCATGACTGTAAATACTTAAGGAAGCAGAGTGCTGCATCTTTCTCCTGCAGAGTGGTTGTTGAGTTTGAACCAACAACCTTTCAGTTAGTAGTCAAGTGCTTAACCATTTATTCATTGGTTCTCTTTATAAAACAGAATAAAAGTGGAGGTTGATGCTCAAAGCCAATATAGTTAAAATTTGTATAGCAGCTGAAAAAAATCAATTATGATAATAATACTCAATTAGTGATAAAATAATAAAGAAAAGATAGGAGATTATATTTTTAATGTGCACTTTCCCTGGGTATGATTGTACATATTTTCCTGATTTCATTGGCATATGCTCATTCTTAACAAAACTTGATTGAGTGCAATCTCTCTATAGCTAAAAAGTATTCATAAGTAATCTTTCTCTTTAAAGATATATGACAAGAAAGTTTAAGTGAACTACTCATAGGTATTTGACAAAATCTTCAGTATAAGTCAATTCTACATATTCAATTTTAAAGTAGGACAGTAACATATTATGATTATTTTGTAAATTATGTCAACTTCTAAAAATATGTTTTTCAGTAGCCCAGAAAGTTGTATCAGTTGTGCTTAATTCTATTTTCTAATTAAATTATTCATAAACATATCAGTTTTACCACATTTGAAAAATAATTTTATTTCTAACATATGGAATGGAGATTTTGAGACCAAATTCTCCTGAATAATCCAAAATAATTGTACTCAATTATCTCTTTTGGGAATTTGGGTGTCCAATCCACTTAGAGTTATATATTACCTGAGGCAGGTAAAACCCTCAATAGAAATTAATTGACTCTAGCTACAAAACTTTTTCTTGTGAATTTGGTTTTTATAAGTGTGTCTGCCAAGGACTGATTATCTGAGGGTTTGTTGGCAACTGAGCTTTCTGAATCACAGGGTGAGGAACTAAATCCTTAAAGAAGAAGTGATCAACCTGAGGCAGAATGCTATTTTGAACAACCCATCACTATTCCTGACAAGCAACTATAACTTTATTCTATCTGCAGAAAAGTATTAATGTAGTATTAAGGTAGAATTTCATGATTTTTTGTTTTTATGTTTATATTTTCCTTTGCTACCATGAAGTAATTATAGACTTTATACATAACATTATGCATTTAAAAATCTTAAAGTTAGATTGCATTTAATTGCATGCAGAAATCACATAATATAATTGATGGCAATGTTACCAAATAACTGTTTCTCAGAAAAATTATAAAATAATCATGTATCTTATCTTATAAGCTTGAGTAAAGCTTTATTCTAGTAAGTTCTTTTATTTTATTCCAAAATGCAATTCTCCAATTAGGAAATTATAACAAAATGTGCATCTAAATAACTTTTGTTTTACTTATCTATTGTATATTTTTTGCTTTAAATTATAACACAGTCTTTTTCTGTAAGTTAATTAATCATTAATACCACTAATACCTTGTTGTTGTTATTGTTGTTAACAGCCGTCGAATTGCTTCTGACCTTATATAGGACTTCTGAGGAATGACTGGTGAACTTGAACCACCAACCTTGTGGTTAAAACCAACATTGCAGCCCATTGCATCATCACACAGTGTCACACCAGGACTTCAAATGGGTCAAATGCTCTTAAAAAGTTATATAAATTTAGTAGTGTAGTCTATTCTCCACAACTTTATTTTTTAGCTAATCTACTTGTAAGTAGCATTACATGTAATTCTATAAATATTGTATGTATTAATTTATCTGTAATATCTCAGGCTAATTGTCAAAACATATGTAAGAAAATAATTATTGACAGCATTCTCTATACAGAATTTAGGGGAAAAAAGTTAAACAATATTAAAAAGAATATTTAATGTGGACCTAAAACCACTGTGTTTTATATATTATTGTTGTTTTTAAAGGCCATTGCATCCATTCTGACTAATAGTGACCATGAATAATGTTTCCAAGGCTGAAAATCTGCTGGAGCAGAAAGTCTTGTCTTTCTTCTTTAAAGTAGGTGGTGAATTCAAAGTGTTGACCTTGTGGTTAGAAGTCCAGCGATTATCCTACAGATACAGCATATTTCCATATGTTTTACATAGTTGAGGTCAATTTTAGCTACCATTGGTCAATAAATTTCACTGACTGCTTTGAATCTTGCAACGTAATAAAATCCTAGAATCTTACATATGTTTGTATACCTGTACAGTCATAGTGACATAGTCTAGATCTCAGTGTTTGAGACAGGAAACAATTCCATTCTACTATGGAAATATTCATTTATTACTATTCTGTGTAGATTGTTTTAATGCTTGCATAAAAAAAGCAACCTAATAAATAGACTTGCTACAATTTTAACAGCAATAACTAGGAAAATAAAAAGTGACTATGTATCCTTCTAGGGTGGAATTAAGTCTCAAATAGCATAGTACACAACAACAGTGATCTACATTCTAAGTTGATGTTAGTAACTAGGATCTTAAAGCTTATGAACAACCCTCTAAGATGCAATTTTTTTGGTCTCTCCCTGTCTGGAAGAAGGAAGATTGATGAAAATTGAAGATGTTTAAAAACATGTGAACATCACAACCCTGAGACCAGAAAATCTAGAAGGTGCCCTGCTACCACTACCAACTGCTCTGAAAGGGATCACATTAGAAGACCTTGGATTCTGTGAGTGAAAAATGAAGCAAAATTTACATAGTAAAGAGACCAGATTAAATAGTCAGATAGACCTGTGGAATCCCAAGAATATGGACCTTGCTCACACTTGAGGTCTAGAACTGAACTAACGCTCATGATTCAATGTTCATTCAGCTAAGCAACAATATATAGGAGGGACAACATTATTGAGGTATCCACAACACAGAATGATCAATTATAAGAGCTTAAAAAAAAAGAACATTTATTCAAGGACAAAATTGAGAAGGTTTGGGAAGAAGAAGGAATAGAAACAAGAAACTCGTAGAGAAAGTGCGATTATGATATTACACTGTGGAGGTTGCAATCATTGTTATGAAACAAAACAAATATTTTTTGGATGCAAACCTGATGACGTGCTACATAAAACTTCACTCATTTCACAACAAAATGTTGAAAAAAAAGTACTCAAAGCATGACCCTGTGAAGGGAGCTACATTTAATTGGGTCAGGTTGTAGAACAATTTATGTCCCTGAAAAGTGTGAAAAAAAATTAAGCAAACACTGACAATTGATGAAGGCTAACTGCTAGATCCAATTGCCTCATATGTAAGTGAAAGTTGAATGAAAATAGAATACAGATGAATTGATGCATTTGAATTTTGGTGTTAGTGAAGAATATTTAATAAACTGTGGACTCCAGATGAATTAATAAATTAATTTTCATAGAAATACAACTGAAATGATAATTAGAAGTAAGGATGGTGATAATTCATCTTGCTTACTATGGACATGTCATTAGGAAAGACTAATCATTGAAAGAGGCCTTATGTTTGATAAAGTAGATGGGCAGAAATAAAGAGAAAAATCCTCAATGAGATGGATGGAAATAATAGCTTCAGTAATGATCTCACCCATACCAAAGATTAGGGAGATGGTTCAGAACCAGACCACATTTCTCTGTTATACATAAGATTCCCATGAATCGTAGCCAACTGAATGACAGCTAATGACTGGGTGTGATACCAGACAAATGGTCATGGAAAGAGAGCCCTGCTAGAATATTTTTACTCCAGAGTGAATAATGTGAGATGCTCAGGACTATACTTTGGAACTAGTGACATCAGTAGGTGTACACTCTGTGAGAAATTGTTGTTAAGTGCCATCAAGTTTCTTCTGATTAATAGCAACCCGGTACAGGGTTTCCAAAGAGTCGTTGGTGGGTAGGAACCATAAACCTTGTGATTAGCAGTCCAATGATAATCCTATAGCACCACACCAGGATCCATGGCTTACTAAAATAGCTTAGGCAAATTACTAGCCAAAGACAAGGAAGCAATAAGAACAAATCCTGGAGAAGGACCATAGATAAATATCTAGGTTTGTAACAATATGTTATCTAAAATATACAGGTGTTTGTTTGTATAAAGAACCACAAAGAACCAGTAAAGTGTGTGTTCCATATAAAAATTAAAATAAAATAAAGCAAAGCAGAAAGTAGAAATTGTTTTTAAGACGGCCCAAATTATGGTAGTAGAAAATACCAAAAACAGCAAAACTTTAAAATAATTATCAATACATTCCAAGAACTGAAGGAAACTATGATTAATGCAGTAAAGGGAGTTAGATGATATTGTCTCTTAAAATAGATAATATCAATGAAGAGATATAAATTACACACAAGACTCAACTAGAAAGTCTGGAGTTGAAAGGAAAATTAATCAAGATGAAAAATTTACTATGTGGGCTCAGCAGCACGTTTCAGCAAGTAGAAGAAAGAATGAGAAAACTTGAAGCTATATCAATAGAGATTGATCTGAAGCACAAAGAATAAAAAGTTGAAAGTAAATAAAAATCCCAGGGATCTATGAGACACTATCAAAGAGGCACCATACACATGATGAGAACTTAAGAAAAGGGAATGGATAGAAAAAAAAAAAAAAAAAAAACCTTGAAAAATATTTGATATTTAAAAATAATGGTTGAAATCTTGTCAAAATTGATAAAAACATTAATCTCTATATGTTGTTGTTGTTGTTATGTGCCATGGAATCGTTTCCGACTATAGCAAGCCTGTACAAGCTTTCTGAGGCTGTAAATCTTTACGGGAACAGAAAGCCTCATCTTTCTCCCACGGAACAGCTGGTAGTTTCGAACTGCTGACCTTGCAGCCCGCAGCCTGATTTGTAACCACTACGCTACCAGAGCTCATTTAATCTCTATAAAGAAGATGCTAAATAACTCAAGTACCAAGGTAAATAAAAAATTATCTTCATTCTGGTTATATTAAAACTTCTGTTGGCTGCACTGCTTTATAAGTGCTTTCCTTTCAAGGTCATTACCGTACAGGTGTGAATGTGGACATCTGCAAACAATTGGACTGATATTCGAAGCAAGGTAAAAGTTTCTTTAAAAAAATTGTCATTGGTGATGGATGAGACATGGATTCATCACTATGAGCCTGAGAGTATACGGCAGAGTAGGGAATGGAAATATCCTCAATCGCCTACCAAGAAAAAGTTCAAAAGTCAACCATCAGTTGCAGAATTGTTGGTTACAGCTTTCTGGTACTCTCAAGGGCTGGTATTGGAACAATATCAGGAAAAAGGTTCAACAGTGCTCATTACAGTTAGATGCTCATTGAAAAGCTGAGGCCTAAACTTCAGATTAAATGCTAAGGACTGCTGTCCCAGGGCATTGTGATCTTGCATGACATTGCATGTCCACACACCTCTGTGCACATTGTTGACACTGCAAAAACTTCATTGTGAGGTTTTAAAACATCCTCTTATAATCCTAATCTTCATACATCAGACTTTTCATCTGTTTGGTCTCCTTCAAGGATGAAGATTCACCTCTAATGAAGAAATAAAACAGTGGTGCATTTGTGGCTTGCAGCTCAGTCTAAAATATTTTTTTTTAAATAAGAGAATATGAAAGCTTGTTGGCAGTTGGACAAACTGTATTAGAAGCAAGGAGATTATGTAAAAAAAATTGACATATTTTTCATTTCCAAAAGTTGATTAAAATAAGGTTACAGCCAGAGTGCAGATAATTTTTAACTCACCTATCTATCTATCTATCTTGCTAGCTAGCTAACTAAATAGATAACTTTAGATAGATAGCTAAAGTTCCAAAATCTGAGGTCAGATGATGAGAGCCAGATTTAGGATCCAGAGTGAAAAAAAAAAAAAAGCTGTAGAACTTTGCCACAATGGCCATATAACTTGGTACAGGAAACACTCTTTACATCAGATCAGTTTAAGGGTTTTGGATCTCGTCTAAATCTCTTTATATTAAATTAGAGCTTCGACACAAGTAAAGATAATACATGCAGACAAACCTAATCCCATAACATTATACCAGACCTAATCATGTGAGATGAGTACTTCTTTACAGTATTGCCAAATTGGAGACTCACCACCTAAACAAGTTGGCATACATTCTTACCCATCATAGTGTACCCATGTACACATCTCAATAAACCAATGTAGAGTCCCTAAAAAAAATTTATAAAATTATACTTGTGCCTAGCATGATAAAATTATAAACATACAACACAAAATACATTAGCCTGTCTACAGTTTATATTTTATAAGAGAAAAATTGTTATTTTGTATACACAGTCAAAGAAGGAATACTCATAACAGTTACAGTCCTCTTTTCTACAACTGTCATGTAATTGTAACTGTATTTAGAACTACCTTCTACTCCCTATTTCATATTCCCTTTACCTTAAGCAAGAATTTCATTCAATCTTAATCTTGTGGAGTGACCCAAACCTTCTTTTCTGAAGGGACTGGTTCATTAGTAATCATGTAAGAACCGATTTGCTGTAGTTTTCCATTGATTTAATTGTGGGCCATAGTAGTACTAATAGAAATTCTAAGGAATCTCCTATATTCCAGGCATACTGTCCTTTACCACAAATATGTGATACAAATCCAATAATCTAATGGTAATCAGATTTACTCATAACAGCCAATACAGTAATTTCTTTCTTCACCAGTTATCCAGAGGTAAGAACAACCTGAAATGACTGGGTGGTATAATTTACTTCCTGTTTAATAGAATCATTGCTATGTCCACAGGAGAAAGTATTCCTCCCTTTGGAACTCACACCTCCAGAACCACAGATCTTGGGATTACAAAATATGAAGCAAACATTTTGTGATTAAGTTGCTAAGGGTAAATGTGGCATTACCATTTTCAATCCTTGGTTTCTGCACTTGTGAATTTTGGTTATTGGAGAAACAATACCATATATTGGATGTAGGTTTGAAGCTTATTTAGCTTCCTGTAAAACTTTGCCCTAACCTGTAAGCTATTGTCATCTAGCTGGCACCATAACTGCCGTTCTGTCAAGACAATGTGGAATATGATAAGACCAAGGAAATCCTTGAACATGGATCACCAGTAAAACTTCTTTTGTGGTGAAGTGAGTGCCTTGATCTGAGGCAATGCTTTATGGAATACCATGATGGTAAATAAGGCATTCTATAAATTCATGGATAGTCATTTTCACAGGTGTATTGTATGCAGTATATGCAAATCCATATCCAGAGTAAGTGTATCCTAATAATAGCAAAATGCTGCACTTTACATCATGAAACTGACCCAATTCAAACAAACAGGTTGATGACTGGCTACTCTGAGGAATCATTTTATGTCAGGGATTCAGTGTTGGTCTCTGCTGTTGATATATTAAGCACTGAATAGTGGCTACACTTAAGGCAACTTTGCTGACTGGGAGTCTGTATTACTGAGCTCTGGTATAACCTCCATCTTTGCCTCTGTGCACATTTTGTTAATGAGCCCATTAGACAATGACAGTAGTGGTGAGGAAAAGAGTATGATTTGTTTTCACAGGACATTTCATTCTGTCCACTTGATTGTTAAAATCCTCCTTACATGAGGCACAAATATCTTCATTTCTTTGGCCTTTTAAGAGAAGTATAACCACATACCCTTTCCCCATACCTCCTTGTCACCAATTTCCAATGATGGCCATTCAGACAAACCATTGACTACAGCCTGTTTTTCACTATGAAATCACAAATCCATCTGTTTCGCCTACCAAACAAAGTGAATAAACAGGCACACTGCTCAAAAAATCTTGCCATTGGGAAAATTTCTCATCACCACAGCCCTGAAAGGAAATCCCAAAAAAAGGACTTCAGTGATGCTTCTGTATACTTTCAAGTTGTGCTGTCATATCTTACAGAACCATTTATAAACCAGTTGGAAATTTTCTCTTTCTCAGTCAACTGATTATGAGGAATTCCTCATAAGTCATAAGTAAGAGAAGGAAAAGGAAGGGAATCTGACAAGAGTGTGGACTATGGAAATGTGGCTACTTTTGTTTTTATGTCCTCAATCAATCTCTCATACACATCACTCCCATTTAGAGGGTTACTGTACAGGTACAAATTATGAATCTGTGGTTAAGACAACACCTATTTCATGATGGGCAGCTCAGGTCACATGGTGATGTGGTGGCCCATGGTTAAGTGTTCAGTCACTACTAAGGTCCAGTAAAAAGTCAAAAACTTTTTCTCAAAAGGAGAGTTGTTTTTGTTAAGTGGATTCTGAATCACAGTAACCCTGTATAGTAGTGATCTTTAATGATTTCAGGACTTTGCTCACAAATCCTAAGGTTCTACTCTGTGGTTCACCAATAAGTGCTTTCCAAAGATGCCAAACAACCACTTTATCTGTCACTAACACTTCAAGCACCATTGACTCAGTCAGCTCATATAGTCCAATTTGCAGAGTGGCTTGTTCAGCAACCTGAACCTGTTTTAGAGTCATTTCTTATTCTAAGATATATTAAAACCTAACAGTTTTATGTGTCATTTGATAAATACATCGAGGTAGCATTTGGATAAATGAGGTATATGTTACCTCCAAAATCTAAAAAAGCCTACCTGGCATTTTGCCTTCTTTTTAGATGTGGGAGGGACCAGATAAAATAATTTATCCTTCACTATTGTAGGAATATCTTGACATCCTCTTGTCACTGGATCCCTAAACATTTTACTGAAGTAAAGGTGCCTAAATTTTTGTTTGGTTATTTCCCCACCTTCTAGAATGCAATTGTTTTCTCAGTAAGATTATAGTCATTGAAACTTCATTTAAGTCCAATTAGGACAATAATGGTAGTGGTGGTAGTTGTGTGTCACCAGGTCTGGTCCAAATCATAGCGACTCTGTATAGGGTTTTCGATGCTGTAGATCTTTATGGGAGCAGAAAGCCTTATCTTTTTATGCAGAATGATTGGTATATTCGAACTGGTTACCTTATGGTTAACAGCTAAGCTTGTAATCCACTACATTATCAAGACTCCTTAGGATAATAATATCAGTACAATAAACTGGCATTGCAATAAACAGTACAATAAAGGCAATCAAGATTCCTGTGAACTAAATTAGATCATAATTTTGGATAGTTGATATACTTATGACATAAGAGAGTGAAGGTGTATTGCTGGACTTGGTGCATGAAAACAAATTGATTCAGGTGATCCTACAAAACAAGAAATGACAAAAAAAAAAAAAAAAAAAAGCATTTTCCAGATTATTAGCTCTATACAATGTTTCAGGAAATGCATTAATATGTTCAAGCAATAAAACCACAACTAGAACAGCAGCTGTCATTGGAGTCACCAACTACTTGAGTTTACAGGAATCCATTGTTATTTTCCAAGATTCATTTGTGTTAGTACAGGCCAAGTAGGCCAGTTAGGAGCTCTGGTAGCATAGTGGTTACAAATCGGGCTATCAATCTCAAGGTCAGCAGTTTGAAACTGCCAGATGATCCGTGGGAGAAAGATGAGGCTTTCTGTTCCCGTAAAGATTTACAGCTTCGGAAACCTGTTCTGTGTGTCTATGGGTTGGAACCGACATGACAGCCGTTAACAACAACAAATAGACCAGTTAAATGATAATGTGGTGGAAAATACCACCCCTGCATACTTCAAGTCCTTAATAGTGACAGCAATCTCCACAAATCCCTACAAGAATGTATTATTGCTTTTAGTACACTGTTTACCTATGTAGGGACCATGGCTTCCATTTGTCTTTTCTGGCTATATTAGCTCTTAATGCAAGAGATCCAAAATGGGTGTTTTGTCAATTGTTGAGTATATCTAATCTAATTATGAATTTTAGGACTGGTGGAATCACTCCACGATGGGTTCAGGGATCCATTGGACTCACTAGATGATAGATCTAAGAAAATACTCCATTATAACTTGACCTCCATGCACTTGTACTTTGGTCAGCTACAGTGATGTTTTGGGTCTCCTGCATTTGGTGTCAACTCGAAAACACTGTCCAGTAATCCCCTCAAAGTCAGATTGTTTCCTTTCCCTTTTGAACTTTCCTCTCATAAGAGATTGTCAATCCCTTTTGTGAAGGCTAGGAGGAACATTAACAGAATAAAATTTTGACTGCATAGTGAATCCCTTCATCATGGAGGACATGATTTTCCCTTCATTCGAAGAGTCGTGAGTCGGCAAACTGGCTCAAGTCAGTGAAATAATTGTGACACAGTGATTCAAGTTAAACTGCCATTCACTTAACCTAGAATGATTTTGCTTGTAAATATTAAGTAAATGTTTAATAGATTTCCCATATATTTCACTTGTAGGGAAACCATGCAAAAAGTAGTAAATGCCATACATCCATATGATTAAGAGCCCTATTCTGATTACTGTCTTAACTCTGCCATCCCTTATGTGGTAACCATACTAGTTTGTCTTTGTTAATTAAGTGCTATCACTTTGACCTTACAACACTGGAGTGCAATTAGACCCACTGTATTTGGGTACCTTAATTCAATTAAGGCAGTTCCCACTGCTAAATCTGGCTCACATAAAATAGCAATCATGCAGTACTGGAGTGGTGCCATAGGATAAGTACTGGATTACAAGTTTGATTTGAACCACAAGATCAGTGGTTCAAACTCACCAGATACTCCTCGGAAACCCTATTCAGGGTCGCAATGATCCAGAATCTACTCAACAACACTTAAAAACAACAACCTTCACAAATTTGTTCTTCACTTTTGTTGTAAAACATGTGTACTCTGGAAACTCCATGTAAGGATAAATGGTTCTAGCCTTATAAATCACTCAAGTATGCTAATGTCTCAAAGTCTCTGCAAACTGTTTTTTATTCTTCTTAAGTCTGTCAGGGTAGTCTGGATCTTAAACTTGATTTAGTGTAGGCCATCGCATAATCCCCACCACTTGTCTGTCAGTTTGGCCTACTGCAGTAGTTTGCATTTTGCTGTGAGGCTGAAAGCTAGGCCACAAATTATTTTAAATACAAGCAGGGCCACTCACCGTGGACAGTTTTCAGCTGAGCTTCCATACAAAGATAGGATAGGAAGAAGGACAGATTATATCTGAAGATTTAGTCACTGAAAACCTTGTGAATAACAGTGGCACACTGTTAGTTCCTAAATATTGAATACTGAAACATGATGAACAGCATCAAAATATTGACCGATGTAGTGCCAGAAGATAAGCCCCTCAGGTTGGAAGGCACTCTAAATACAAGTGGGAAAGAGCTGCCTCCTCAAAATACAGTTAACTGTGATTACCTGAATGGAGAAAACCATCTGGGACTTCATTTGGTGATGAGACACAACTTAAAACGAAGAGAAACGATGGCAAACATCCATTAATAATCATAACATGGAATGTATAAGTCTGAATCTAGGAGAATCGGAAGTTGTCAAAAGCTAAATGGACAGATAAACATCGATATCCTAGGTATTAGTGAGCTGAAATGGACTGGTACTGACCAGTTTGAATCTGACAGTCACATAGTTTACTATTCCAGGAAGTAAAAATCAAAAAGTAATTTGGTCACATTCATCGCATGGTTTGTTATGCCAGGAATTAAAAAATTAAAAAGGAATTTCATCACATGAAAAAGAACATATCAAGATCTGCCTTGAAGTACAATTCTATCTGTGATAGGATAGTATCCATATGTCTATAAGGAAGACAGGTTAATGCCATTATTATTCAAATTTAAATACCAACCACTAAAGCCAAAGATGATGAAACTGAAGAATTTTACCAACATATTCAGTCTGAAATCAAACAAACATGCAATCAAGATATATTGATAATTCTTGGCTTTTGGAATGCAAAGGTTGGAAATAAGTGCCAAAATTGAGTCCTGGTGTGGCATTGTGAATTAATACAATAGACTTCAAGGTCAGTTTGAACCAAAAGGTGGTCATTCAACTCATCATCTAATCCTCGGAAACCCTATACAGGGTAGCTATGAGTCAGAACCAATTCTACAACACTTAACAACAACAACAACAATGGACAAAATATTGAATCCTGAAGAAAACATCAGAAGAAGATGGAAGGACGTCACAGAGTCACTATACCAGAAAGAGATGGTTGGTGATCAACCATTTGAAGAGGTTGCATATGAGAAAGAGCCAATAATACTGAAGGGAGATGTCCAAGGTGCATTGAAGGCATTGGCAAAGAGCAAGGCTCCAAGAATTGATGGAATACAAATTGAAATATTTTAACAAACAAATGCAGCACTGGAGTCACTCACTCATCTATACCAACACATTTGGAAGACAACTACCTGGTCAACTGAGTGGAAGAGATCCAGGACTGTGCCCATTCCATAGAAAGATGACCCAAAGAATGCAGAAATCATCATACAATATCAATAATATCTCATATAAGTAAAAGTTTGCTAAAGATAATCCAAAAATGGCTACAACTATACATTTACAAGAACTTCCAGAGGTTCAAGATGGATTCAGGAGAGGATGTGGAATAATCAATATCATTGTTGATGTCAGGTAAATATTGGCTGAAAGCAAAGAGTATCAGAAAGATGATAATTATTGACTACAAAAAAGCTTTCAATTGTGTGGATCATGGACAGTTTTGTGGAGAATGACCATTATGGAACATTTAATTGTGCTCATTAGGAACCTGTTCAAAGACAAAGTAGCAGTTCTTTACAAAGAACAAGAGTATACTGAATGGTTTAAAATTAGGAAAGTTGTGCCCCAGAGTTGTAGTCTTTCACCATAATAATCAATATATATGCTGGGCAAATTATCCAATAATCTGGATTATATGAACGAAAATGTAGTATCTGAATAGGAGAAAGACTTATTAACAACCTACAATGTGCAAATGATACAACCTTGCTTGCTGAAACCAAAGAGGATTTAACATACTTACTGATGAAGCTCAAAACTCATGTCCTCCAGTATGGTTGCATCTCAATGTAAAGAAAACAAAAATTCTCATCACTGAACCAATAAGCAACATCCATATAAATGGAGAAATGATTGATTCTATCCAAGACTTCATTTTGCTCAGACCAACCATCAATACTTATGAAAGCAGCAGTTAAGAAATCAAACAACGTATTACATTAGGCAAAGCAGCTGTTTGAGACCTCTTTAAATAAAGTGTTGAAGAGCAAAGCTATCAGTTTGAGGACTAAGATGTGTCTGACCCAAGCCACAGTGTTTTCAATAACCTCATATGGGGTCTTGTTGTGGCGCTGTGAGTTAATGCACCAGACTACAAATCTGTTTGAACTGCAAGGTTGGCGATTTAAGCTCACCAGCTCCTCAGAAACTCTATACAGGTCACTATGGGATGAAATTGACTTGATGGCAGTTAACAACAACATATGCATGTGAAAATTGGGCAATGAATAAGGAAGACCATAGAATAATTGATTCAATTGAGCTATGGTTTTGGAAGAGAATATTAAAAGTGCCATGCACTACTAAAGAACAAACCAATCTGTGTTGAAAAAAGTAAAGTCAGTTTGTTTCCTGGAAGTCAGGATGGCCAGACTTCATTTCTCATATTTCAGACATATTGTCAGGGGGAACCAGTCATTGGAGAAGGATATCATGTTTGGTAAAATGAAGTGTCAGGGAAAAACAGGAAGACCTCCAAGATGGATTCGCACAGTAGAAGCAGTGATGGACTCACATGTAGCAACGATTGTGAGGTTAGTGCAGTACCAGGCATTGTTTCATTCTGTTGTGCATAGGATCTCTATGAGTCTGTACCAACTCGATGGCACCTAACAACAACAACAACAACACTGCATAATCCGTGCTTCAGTGAACAATTCAAATAAACTATTATATGATTTCCTAACTTCTTGAGCTTTAACATTTAATGAAGCATATTTAGTGTCTTTGGTGGATCCATAACAATAAACTCAGACTGATTACCTTTATGTTATTTGCACAACTGTTCCCTTAATAGGTATTCCTACACACATTTTTCATACTGTATATATTAGAAAAATCAAGTCGTTCTTTTGGAGTGTAGCATATGTTTACCTGGGTCACAATTGGTGCCTCACCTTTGGAGGCTTGTTGTTGTTAAGTGCTGTCAAGTCATTTCTGATGCTTAGCAACATTGTATATGGTTTCTGAGGAGCAGCTTGAACTGCTAACCTTGTAGTTCAAATGGCTTTGCAGTCTGATGCATTAACACGCAGCGCCATACCAGGACTCTTAGCTCCAGAAGCAATAATGGGTATTAGGGATGATTCCTGGTGTGATAATTAAGGTTTGTGTCAACTTGACTGGACCAGGATTCTCATTTGCTTAGCAGTTAAGAAGTAGTTATCATCTCCATGACGTGAGCTAATATAATGAAACCAACCCTAGTGTATTATTTGATGTGATAAGCCCTGATCTGGTATATTTATCCTTATGTTGTAAATCCACACTTCTGTTATGTTAATAATGTCATACATAATCTACAGGATTATGTGGTATTTAACGTCTATCTCTTTTGAGATATAAAAGGAAGGAGAAGTAAGTTGACCTCAAAAGAACCTACTACCACCAAGATAAAAGAGCCATGAATGGCATGTGTCCTTTGGACCTGGAGTCCCTGAACTGTAAACCTCCTGTATCTTGAAAAAATATTGATGCCAAGATGTGTGGACATCTTCAAGGAAAACTGTGCCTATAAATGCTGAAAGGAGACAAGGACCTTTTCCCAGAGCCAAAACAGAAAGAAAACCTTCTCTTAGAGCTGGCACTCTGAATGTGGACTGCTAGCCTCCTAACTGTGAAAGAATAAATTTCTGGCTGATAAAGCTATTTACTTGTATTTCTGTTACAGTAGCATTAGATAACTAAGACACCTGGGAACATTCAGCTATGTCTTGTAAGGTGTCTGCCTCAGGTGATATCCAAGACAATGTGTCAGGCACCATCTCAGCAAATACAGGAGGGTTTATTTCATCAACTATAGACAGAGGGGATAATGGTTTTACTGAACACATAAGGATGAACTAATCTTTTCAGATGGAAATGGTGGTGCTGTTGATAGGAATGATTCAGCGGAATCTATCATTAAGGCAACATAATTTATCATTTAATTAACTGACTATTTAGAGCCTACTGTAACTGAATTTGAGGTGAAATTAACATTGATTCTTTATAAATAATATTGCAGTCTCCCAGAGCCCAATGACTTTTGGAATGTTGAACTTTTTCATTTCATTGTAAGAACATCTTTTTTGAATGAAATATGTTGTTGTTGTTAAGTTTTGTGGAGTCACTTCTGACTCATAGCGACCCTGTATAGGTTTTTCAAGGAGCAACTGGTGATTTTGAACAGCTAATATTTCAGTTCAACCCAACCTTGAGATCAATGGATTATCCTATGGTGCTGTGTAGTTACATCTTAACAGGTTTAAACAAAATTGTTTGTGTTTTGGTATAGACATTAATATATGCAGAGAAAAGCATGTGTGAAAGTTGAGCAGAGCCTTCCAGTACCCCACTGAGGCAAGACGACACGGATAAGGAGGGCTCCGAGGACTAAGGGGGAGATCTCCAGGAGGAGGGCTTCTGGTAGCAGACTCCAAACCTTCAAATCACCATAAGGCTCAGGGCATCTGCTTCCTCTATGCACTTTTTCAAAAAGTCATGCCACAGAGGAATTTTTGGCATTTTGAACTTTCGCTCTCCACTTTGGGCAGCGACTGCCTGGGCCTCCTTGGAGCTTTGAGGGCAGGGCTAGAGCTAGCCCAAACAGAGAATTTCAAGTGGACAAAAGTCACAGGAGAGTTCTCTGCCCCAGCTTTAAATCTCAAGGCGTGTAGCAGGCAGGGAAAAAGATTTTAACCAGAGCGCAAAGTGAGAAACAGAAATACGGTGATTTTCGGAAGTCAACAGACGTGGACTCCACCCACCAGCCCAAGCGGCTTTTTGGCATTTTGAACTTTCACCCGCTACTGCAGGCAGTGACTGCCCTGGCTCCTTAGAGCTTTGAGGGCGGGGCTAGAGCCAGCCCAAACAGAGAATCTCAAGCTGACAAAAACCACAGGAGAGTTTTCTGCCTTAGCTTGAAATCTCAAGGCATATAGCAGGCAGGGAAAACAAGTTTAACCAGGGTGCAGAGAGCAACAGAAATACGGTGACTCTCGGACAGCATCAGAAGCCTACCTCCTGATTGTAGCAATAATAATTACAACAAAATAATCATGCCCAACAAGAAACAATTAATATTAGTGAAGCATCTCCAAAAGCAGAAAAAGGCAGCAGATACAAATGATATTATACAGACAAAGATATTATAGAGGAGGAAGAGCGAGTTCTGGATTTGCCTGAGAAGGAATTCAGAAGAATGATATGGAAACAAATTCAAATAATCTGAAAAGGGGTGGAGGAGAACAAGGAAGAAGTAACCAGAATCCTGCAGGAACAACCTAATAGGATTGACACAACACTGGAAATAATTCAAAACCTGCAAAAGAATGTCCAGATGATCAATAACAAGATATCAGAAATAGACAATAGACTGAAAAGGGAAAGGAGCAGACTGGAAGAGATGGAAGCCAGAACTAGCGAGCTGGAAGACAAATCTGTCAGTACAGTCAAGATAGAACAGCAAACAGCTAAAAAGATAAAACAATCTGAAGATAATCTAAGATACATGCTGGATAACATGAAGGGGAATAATGTAAGAATTATTGGCATTCCATAACAAGAAGAATCAAGGAAATCTACAGAGGAGATAGTGGAAGAGCTTCTAGAGGAAAACTTCCCTAACATCATTAAAGATGAGAAAATATACATTCAAGAAGCCCAACTTACCCCAGAAAGGATAGACCCCAAAAGAAAATCTCCAAGACATATAATAATCAAGCTCTTCAAAACCAAAGACAAGGAAAAAATACTAAGAACAGCCAGGGAGAAGAGGAATATAACTTATAAAGGCAAACAAATTAGATTAAGCACTGACTATTTAGAACAAACCATGCAGGCAAGAAGGCAACGGGGAGACATATACAAAACCCTGCAAGAAAAAAAACAAAAAAAAACAAAAAACTGTCAACCAAGAATCATCTATCCAGCAAAACTATCAATCAAATACGATGGCACAATCAAAACATTCCAAGATAAACAGAATCTGAGGGAATTCATCAAAACCAACCCAGCACTACAAAACATCCTAAAGGGAGTTCTGGGGATGGAGAACCAACAAGAACAGACGACAAACAGGATTGACAGGTATGGCAGCACCACCTGGTACACAGTCAACAGAAAGCAGAGTTCAGAACGGAATGAGAATACAAAAAACTCAAGGGAACCTGCCGGGGTCTGGCCTCAGCAAGGGGGTGAGAACCCGAAGATGGGGTGTCTGGTGACGATGGCGAGAGAGAGATAGAGAGAGAGAAAACAGACACAGAGAAAACAGATACAAAGAAGACAGACACCCGGGCTTGATGCAAGCTGCCAGACAGAATGCTCAATGGCTGACATTTTCCCTTCTCGG
>NW_006408586.1:5219552-5221054 GCF_000296735.1 Chrysochloris asiatica
GGAACCCAGAGATCAACTGAAAGACATAAACATATCAACGTCAAAGAAGGGACAAACACAGCAACAGAAGCACAGGTGGTGGAGATGCCAGGTAAATTACAGTTTGCAATGGAATATATTAAATGCAGAGAAAATCTAGTAGCCTACAAGGTAACCCCAAAGAAAATTAACACCCCACAACAGATCATGAACATGAATTCTCAAACAGAACAACCAAACAAAGAAGCTAGGAAGAAACCGACCAGAATCAACTCAAAAATCACAAACCCAATACAAGAAGGTAAGCAGAACCAAAGAATGAACAACACCACCAAAAAAGTAACACAATGACAGTAATCAACTCATACCTATCAATAATTACATTGAATGTAAATGGACTGAATGCACCAGTGAAGAGACAAAGAGTGGCAGGATGGATTAAAAAAACAAGATCCATCAATATGCTGCCTCCAAGAGACACATCTTACACACAAAGACAAAAACAGACTAAGAGTCAAAGGATGGAAAACGACTTACCAAGCCAACAACAGCTCTAAACAAGCAGGAGTCACAATACTAATCTCCAACAAAGTAGACTTTAAGATAAAAGCATACATAAGAGACAAAGAAGGACACTATCTCATGATCAAAGGATTAATTGAGCAAGAAAACATAACCATAATAAACATCTACGCTCCCAATGAAAGAACACCAAGATACGTGAAGCAAACCTTAATGAAATTGAAGAAAGAAATAGATAAATCCACAATTATAGTAGGAGATTTCAACACACCACTCTTAAAAAGGGATAGAACAACCAGAAAGAAACTCAACAATGCCACAGAGGAACTTAACAACACAATCAACCAACTTGACCTCATAGATATATACAGAGCATTCTACCCAACAGCGTCACAATACACATTCTTCTCCAGTGTGCATGGAACATTCTCCAGAATTGACCATGTGTTAGGCCACAAAGCAAACCTCCATAAATTCACAACCATCAAAACTCTACAGAGCATCTTCTCAGACCACAACGTTATAAGACTAGAAATCAACAATAAAAAGCCCAAATCAATAAAGTCAAATACATAGAAGCTGAACACCACTCTGCTAAAAAGCGACTGGATAAAGGAAGAAATTAAACGTGAAATTACAAAGTTCCTAGAAACAAATGAGAATGAAAACACAACATACCAAAATCTCTGGGACTCGGTGAAAGTAGTCCTGAGAGGTCAATTTATTGCGATAAATGCACACATCCAAAAAGAGGAAAGAGACAAAATCAACACGCTAACACAGCACCTTCAACAAATAGAAGTAGACCAGCAGAGGGAACCTACAGTCACCAAAAAAAAAAGGAAATAATAAAGATCAGAGCAGAAATAAATGAGATGGAAAACCGAAAAACTATAGAAAGAATCAACAGGACAAGTAGCTGGTTCTTTGAAAGACTCAATAAAATTGACAAACCATTGGCAAAACTAACTAAAGAAAAGAGGGAGAGGACACAAATTAAT
>NW_006408586.1:5222359-5223044 GCF_000296735.1 Chrysochloris asiatica
ACATCACTAAGAAGGAAAATTATAGGCCAATATCCCTCATGAACATAGACACAAAAATCCTCAACAAAATCATAGCCAACAGAATCCAACAGCACGTCAAAAAAATAATTCACCATGACCAAGTGGATTTCATAAAAGGGATGCAAGGATGGTTCGATATCAGGAAAACAATCAACGTAATTCAGCATATAAATAAGAAAAAGGAAAAGAACCACATGATCATATCGATTGACGAAGAAAAGGCATTTGACAAAATCCAATATCCATCCCTGATAAAAACTCTCAACAAAGTAGGAATTGAAGGGAAACTCTTCAACACAATCAAGAGTATATATACAAAATCAATAGCCTACATCACGCTCAATGGAGAGAAATTGAAAGCCTTCCCTCTGCGAACAGGACCCAGACAAAGATGCCCTTTATCACCACTCCTATTTAATATTGTGCTGGAAGTTTTACCCAGAGCTATACAGCATGGTAAAGAAATCAAAGGCATCCAAATTGGCAAAGAGGAAGTAAAACTCTCCATATTTGCAGACGGTATGATCCTATATATAGAAAACCCCAAAGACTCACTAAAAAAACTATTAGACCTCATAGGAAGATTTAGCAAAGTGGCAGGGTATAAGATCAACATACAAAAATCAATTGGATTTCTCTACAGCAACAGCAATAACGATGAAAA
>NW_006408586.1:5224349-5226448 GCF_000296735.1 Chrysochloris asiatica
GGAAGCTACATGCCACTTCCTACATGGATGAACCTTAAGGACATTATGTTGAGTGAAATTAGTCAATCACAAAAGGAAAAATACTGCATAGGACCACTACTGTAAAAATCTAAGAAAAAGAACACATACTAATCCACTAAAGTGGATTCTTAGCAGCTCGCTAGGACGTAGGGGTAGAAATAAAGGGAGGGAGGAGAAGGCAGAGCACAGGGCAGGGAATGGACATAGGATAATCTGGGTATTGGGGAGGGGGCAATACACAAGTAGGAAGAGGGGAGTGGAAGAACAAGGCAGACAGGAGAACAATTAGGCAGGCATGAATGAGACAGAGGTAAAAACTGATCTGGGCACAGCCTTGGAACAACAGAGCTCTGGGATCCAGAGACTGGGACAGGGTTGGAACGGGGAAAAGTGGGGAATAATGTTGAGATACTTGGCTGACTTTTGAACCGTGGTTTTCCATGTATTATAATATAAAACAGTCACTGGAGGGAGAATGAAAGGAATAGCCAGAAATATCACCATAGAAAGCTTGTAAATCCATCTTCTGCCTATAACTAATTGGAATACCTAAAATGGGGCTATAATGCATCTAGTGAAGGATGCATTGTAGCCCCATTTTAGGTATTCCAATCATGAGGAGCCTCTGCATTGCATAAAACTTTAGAAGGAAGCCTGAATCCCATCCAGACCATCAGAGAAGGAAAACTTTCCTCTTGAAAGGACACGCAGACCAGCTTGGAGCAGTCAGAAAACCAGAAGAAACTACTTGAAAGAAGGACCTACAGGACAAATACAAAACAACAAGGTCAGTCCGACTGTTAACATAAGAACAAGCAAGCTGTCTGTCCAGGAGATATCAAGGCAAGCAATCTGGTCCTCTCAGCACAAATCCTCCTCCAAGACTAAGACGCAATGGGAAAATGCATTTTGATTGGCGACCACACACGTCACCCATAAAGAGAAGTGACTGAAGAACACTGAAGAAGCAGCGAGCTAAGCCCTGCATCGTTCAGCAATCTATGGTGAGCCAGGTATCACCTGGTCAGCCAGCAGTGAGGCAAGACCTGGGGACTCATGGACTCAGAGTCAATGACATAACCACAGAGGACTAGAGAGGAGACTGAAGCGACCAACTGATAAGAAGAAGGCGGACAGACGCAGGAACACCCACACCTGCAGATGATACCCACTTGCCGTGGCTCCAATGATGGGACGAACAAAGCTCAACTCGAAGAAGACGAAGAAAGAGGAGGGAAAAAAAAAAAAGTGTCATCTGATACAGTTTGATAAACTGGACATGTATAAATGTAGTAGCTCAAAAGAGGAAACAAATCCCTGCTCCAAGAATTATTCCCACCGCCTCCACACAAAGAGTAGATAGGGATGGGCAACTTGAACTTTGACTAACCAAAAATGGGAGAAGGGATACAAAGGTAAGAAGTGACTGGCCTACAAGCTTTCAAGAGGGAACCTAGATCCACAGGGCGGTGCGGATGGTGGAGTCTCCAGTGAGTAGTGTCTGACTTGTCTGGGAGGAACAGATGAAAAGAAATGCGGATGGGTCCCTTGGGATGCAAGGGTGAGTGATTGTCACCAGGACTGATTGTGAGGACTAGTAATGTAAAGGTGGACATTTTATAGCAAGGAGGGGAGTGATTAACCTTTCAGTCTAGGATTGCAGGGCTCTGGGACCATCAATGGAGAAGAGCGGAGAGTAGGACCCCACCCAGAGGAGCAATGAGGACAGAGACTGAGACAGAGAGGATGACTTGAAGAGAGAGGACGACGAGAAGAGTTGGATTACCTGGGGACTAGGGATCCAGAGAGGGAGAAGGGCTGTGTGCTGAGGACCGTGAGTGGAGGGTGGGTGGGATTGTAGAGTATACCCTTTGGTTGGGTGATGATGCATGGACAGGATGGTAACTATGGCAATGAGACGATGTATGACGGAATGAATGTAAAACTAATGTTCCTCCATGTAGACTATCACACAATACATAATAAAACATTAAAAAAAGAAAGAAAGAAAGAAAGAAAGAAAGAAAGAAAGAAAGAAAGAAAGAAAGAAAGAAAGAAAGAAAGAAAGAAAGAAAGAA
>NW_006408586.1:5227808-5240880 GCF_000296735.1 Chrysochloris asiatica
TTTTTTTTTTTTTTTAATGCAGGTCTTTCTTTCAAAAGTAAATCTGTTCTATCAGCAGTTCTAGAAGTTCTATCTGATTCATTTCTAAAAAAAATGAATCAGAGACCATGTCTGTCTTACCTCTGGTTTCACAAGGGGTAAGGAGAATGAAACTCAAAATCAGTCCAAGGCCAATTCCTATGACATAGAGGTTAGACATGCCTCCACCCTACTACCTTCTTTATCATATTCTAACACCAGCAACCTATTCTAAATAGCTGTGCTTCACATCTAGATTCCATAATCCATTACAAAGACCACAGAGAACTGGCATACAATACTTATGATTATGGAGCTTATTAGGGAAGTGCACAACAATTCAGGATCAGAAATAACTCATGTTGAATCAGTCTTAAAGTTAGAAATACCTCTTCTCTGCCATAATGTTGGTTCTTACTACTGTCTTAGGCCTTTTGGCAATGTTGCCCCTCCACCACTGCCATTCTTGGGCAAATGTGACACAGCTAGTCTGTAAATGCCCAAAGGACACATTCAACAAGCCAGACTCCTGCCCTATGGCATTCGGTGTTGCTTGGTACATGGATCTAAAAGCCCGCAATTGTTCTCTCTCTTTACGTTAATGCCTCTGCTGTTGCCATTTTGCCAGGTAGGCATTTCATACTTCATTTATGCGCTCTTTCTTAATAGTCTGGGATCCTCTTTTTCTAATTTTGATATGGATCTTTTTAAAGCTAGCAGGATGGCAAAATTAACCAATCCTAGTGCTAGAGTCCTGGACATCCTATTTGTATGGTTCCCATAAGAGTTGTAGGAAGATATCAAGAACATAATACAGGAAGAAAGCAAAAAGTCATTGAGAAGACAAGAAAGAAGGAAAAGATCAAAATGGATGTCAGAAGAGACACTGAAACTTGCTCTCCAATGTAGAGATACTAAAGCAAATGGAAGAAATACAGAGGTATAAGAGTTGAATAGAAAATTTCAAAGGTCAGCTTGAGAAGACAAAGTCAAATACTGCAATAGAATGCAAAAACCTGGAGTAGAAAACCTAAAGGGAAGAACACTCCCAGCATTTCTCAAGCTGAGGGAAATGAAGAAAAAATTCAAGCCTTGACTTTCGCTATTGAAGGATTCTCTGGACAAAGTATTGAATGATGGAGAAAACATCAAAAGAAGATGGAAGGAATACACAGACTCACTGTACCAAAAGGAAATGGTTGGTGTTCAACTGTTTCAAGACGTAGCATATGATCAAAAGCCAGTGATACTGAAGGAAGAAATCCAAGGTACATTGAAGTGGCAAAGAACAAAGCATCAGGAATTGATGGAATAAAAATTAAAATCTTTCAAGAAAGTGAACTGACACTGGAGGCACTCACTCATCTATGCCAAGAAATTTAGAAGATAACTATCTGGCCAACTGATTGGAAGAGATCCATATTTGTGCACATTTGCAAGAGAGGTGACCCAATGGAATGCGGAAATCATTGGACAATATCATTGATATCCCATGCAAGTAAAGTGTTACTATAGGTAATACAGAAATGGCTGCAAGCACATTAACAGAGAACTTCCAGAGGTTCAAGCCGGATTCAGAAGAGGCATAGGACAAGGGATATCATTACTGATGTCCGATGGATCTTGGCTGAAAGCAGACAATATCAGAATGATGTTTACCTGTGCTTTATTGACTATGAAAAGGCTTTCGATTGTGTGGATCATGACAAGCTATGGACAACATTGTGAAGTATGAGTATTCCTGAACACTTAATTGTGCTCATAAGGAATCTATACATGGACAAAGAGGCAGTTGTTTGAACAGATCATGGGAACAGTGAATGTTTTAAAATTTTAAAAAAAAGGTGTGCGACAAGGTTGTATTCTTTCACCATACTTATTCAACCTGTATGCTGAGCAAATAATCCAAGAAGCTGATTTATATGAAGAAAAACATGGCATCAGGATTGGAGGAAGACTCATTAACAACCTACGATATGAAGATGATACAACTTTGCTTAGTAAAAGTGAAGAAGACTTAAAATACTTACTGGTGAAGATCAAAGAGCACAGCCTTTGGGTATGGATTGCATCTCAATGCAAAGAAAACAAAAATCCTCACCACTGGAACAATAAACGACATTTTTATCAATGGAGAAAAAAATGAAGTTGTCAAGTACTTCATTCTTCTTGGATCAACCATTAACATTCATGGAAGCAGCAGTCAAGAAATCATAATGATGTGTTGCATTAGACAAGTCTGCTGCACAAGACCTTTTTAAAGTGTTGAAGAGCAAAGATGTCAGCTTGAGGACTAACCTGACCCAAGCCATGGTATTTTCAATAACCTCATATGCATGCGAAACCTGGACAGTGAATAAGGAAGATGGTAGCAGAATTGATGCTTTTGAGTTATGGTGTTTGAAGGAATATTGAAAGTGCCATGGTCTGCCAAAAGAACCAACAGATCTGTGTTGGAAGAAGTGCAGTCAGAGTGCTCCTTGGAGGCCAGGATGGCCAGACTTCATCTCTCATACTTTGGATATATTGTCAGGAAGGACTAGTCACTGGAAAAGGGTATCATGTTTAGTAAGGTTAAGGGTCAGAGAAAAAGAGAAGACCCTTAGTGAGATGGATTGACAAAGTAGCAGCATCAATGAGCTCAAGCATGGCAACAATAGTGAGGTTGGCCCAGGATTGGGCTGTGTTTCGTTCTGCTGTGCATAGCATCACTATGAATCTGTATGGACTCAATGGCACCTAAAAACAACAACAACCTATTACTTGGTAATATTTAAGACTATGAATAGTAAAACTATATATATGTTAATGTTAATTCAAGGAACCACAATGGGTCTATACGGTTTTTTTAAATGTAAGTTTCCTGACTCTGAAGGTTATGGATGTGACTCACATTTTCTACCTAAGATCATAACTCTCAAGCTACTGGCTTAAAACAAAGTTTGTTCCTCTGGCCCATTCTTAATTTGTCTTTAAGCATACCACCACTTGTCTGTCAGTGTATTGTACTATGGTGGCTTGTATGTTGCTGTGGTTTTGGAAGCTATGCCATGGGTATTTTAGATACCAACAGGGTCACCCATGGTGGATGGGTTTTAAATAAGCTTCCAGAACAGGACACACTAGGAAGAAAGATACAGTACTTCTGAATATTTAACCACTGAAAACCTAATGATTAGCAGTGGAAAACTGTCAGGACCAGATGATTGAATATTAAAACATAATGAAGAGTCCCAGAATATTGTCAGATATAGTGTCAAAAGATGACTCCCTCAGATTGGAAGGCACTCAAAATGCTACTGAAACAGAGATAACTCCTCAAAGTGGAGTTGACTGTAAAGTAAAGCCATTGGAACTTTCATTTGCTGATGGGCAAACTGAAAATGAAGAGAAACAACTGTAAGCATCCATCAATACTTAGAATACGGAATGTACAAAATATGTATCTAGGAAAATTATAAATTGTTGAAAATGAAATGGATGCATAAACATCGATATCTTAGGCATTAGTGAGCTGAAACAGACTGGTATTGGCCAATTTGTATCTGACAATCACATGGTTTACTATGCCAGCAATGAAAAATGGATAAGGAATGTTGTCACATTCATCAAGAAAATAAACATATCAAGTTCTGACTTGAAGTACAATCCTGCCTGTGATAGTATATCAATCCATACATCTACAAGGATAATATACACCTACAGTTAATACCACTCTTACTCAAATTTCCACACCAACTACTAAGGCCATTTACCAATATCTTAAGTTTGAAATAGATCAAATATGCAGTCAAGATGTATTCATAATTACTGGCAATTGGAATGGAAAAGTTATTGGAAACAAAGAGGAAGGATCAGTACTTGGAAAATATGGTCATAGTGATAGAAACAATGTTGGAGATCACATGATAGAATTTTGCAAGACCAATGACTTCCTCAGTACAAATATCTTTTTAAAATAACATAAAAGATGACTTATACACATGGACCTCACCAGATGGAATACACAGAAATCAAATTGACTACATCTGTGGAAAGAGACGGTAGAAAAGTTCCATACTATCAGTCAATACAAGGCCAGGGGTAGATTGTGGAACAGACCATCAATTGTTCATATGAAAATTCAGGCTGAATGTGAATAAAATTAAGACAAATCCATGAAAGCCAAAATATGACCTTGAATATCTCACACCTGAATTTAGAGATCATCTGAAGAACAGATTTAATGCATTAGACACTAAAGATTGAAGACCAGCAGCGTTATGGGATGGCATCAAGACAAGAAAGAAGAAGACTGAAATGGATGTCAGAAGAGACTCTCAAACTTGCTCTCCAGCTTAGAGGTGCTAAAGTAAATGGAAGAAGTGGGGAGGTTAAAGAACTGAACAGAAATTTTCAAAACTCAGCTCAAGAAGACAAAGTCAAACATTATAACAAAATTTGCAAAGACTTGGAGTTAGAAAACCAAAAAGAAAGAGCAAGTTCAGCATTTCTCAAGTTGAGGGAACTGAAGAAAAAAATTCAAACATGAACAGTAGGTATTGAAGGATTTTATGGACAAAATATTGAATGATTCAGAAAGTATCAAAAGAAGGTGGAAAGAATATACAGTCACTGTACCAGAAAGAAATAGTTGATGTATAACCATTTCAAGAAATAGCATATGATCAAGAGCCAAGGATCCTGACAGAAGAAGTCCAAGGTGCATTGATGTCGTTGGCATAGAACAAGGAACCAGGAATATATGAAGTACAAATTGAACTATTTCAACCAGCTGATGTGGCACAGGAGGTACTCACTCATCTACACAAAGATATTTGAAAGACAACTACCTGGCTAAATGACAAGAATAGATGTGTGTTTGTTCCCATTCCAAAGAGAGGTGACTCAATGGAATGAGGAAATAATTGAATAATATCATTGATATCACAAAAGAGTAAAGTTTTACTAAAAGTAATGCAAAAATGACTGCAATCATACATTGACAGAGAACTTCCAGAGGTTCAAGCCTGAGTAAGAAGGGGACATGGAATGTGGGATATCATTTCCTACATCAGATGAATCTTGTCTGAAAGCAACAAATTCTGTAAAGATACTTACGTGTGCTTTATTGATTACACAAATGCTTTTGATTGTGTGGATCAGGACAAATTATGGACAGCATTGAGAAGTATAAGTATTTCAGAATTGTATTTGTACTCATGAGGAACTTGTGCATAGACCAAGAGTCAGTTGTTCCAACAGAACATTGAATGGTTTAAAATTAGGGTTGTATTCTTTCACCATACTTATTCAGTCTTTTTGCTGAGCAACTAATTCGAGAAGCTGGATAATGTGAAGGAAAATGTGGTATTAGGATTAGAAGAAGACTCATTAACAATCTGTGATATTCAGATAATAAAAGCTTGCTTGCTGAAAGTGAAGAGGGCTTAAAATACTTACTGACGAAGACCAAAGACCATAGATTTTGGTATGGATTGCATCTTAATGTAAAGAAAACAAAGTTCTTCACCAATGGACCAATAAACAACATCCATATATATGGAGAAAAGATTGTAGTTGGCAAAGACTTAATTTTGCTCAGATCAACCATCAACACTCATGAAAGCAGCAGTCAAGAAATCAAAGGATGTATTTATTGTATTAGGTAAATCTGCTTCACAACTCCTCTTAAAAGTGTTTAAAAGATGTTAGTTTTAGAACCAAGGTGTGCCTGACCCAAGCCATTGTATTTTCAATCGTCTCATATGCATTTGAAAGTTGGACAATTAATAAGGAAGACCACAGTTGATGTGTTTGAGTTATAGTGTTGAAGGAGAATATTAAAAGTACCATGGACTATTGACTGCAAAAGGAACCAACAAATCTGCATAAGAAGTCAGTCTAATGCTCCTTAGAAGCTAGGGTGATGTGACTTCATCTCTTACACTTCAGAAATATTATCACAAGGGACCAGTCCCTGGAGAAGGACATCATACTTGGCAAATTGTAGGGTTAGTGAAAAAGAGGAAGATCTCCATCAAGATAGATTTGCATAGTGACAACTGCAATGGTCTCAAACATAAGTTTGAGGATGGTTCAGGACAGGGCTTTGTTTCACTCGGTTGTACACAGGATTGCTTTGATTTGGAACTGACTCATGGGCACCTAACAACAACAACCAGTAGCAATGTATATGTATGTTCTTACAACCGCAGCCATGCCTGAGCACACTACTGTTGCCACTGGGCATATCAATCTCAGAGTTTTCCTTTTTTTCGTTGACCCTCCATTTTACTAATCATGATGTTCTTCTCCATTGACACTTCCTGATAATATTTCTAAAGTGTGAGAGATGAAGTTGTAACATTCTGGCTTCTAAGGAGCATTCCGGATGTACTTCTTCCAACACAGATTTGTTTGTTCTTCTAGCAGTTGATAGTACCTTTAAAATTCTTCTCCAATATCATAACACAAAGCATCAATTCTTCTATGGTCTTCATATTCATTGTCTAACGTTCACATGAATATGAGGCTATTGAAACTTCCATGGTTTGGGTTAGGTAAACATTAGTCTTACAATTAGTATTTTTGCTCTCCAGCACTTCAAAGACATCTTGTACATTAGATTTTCTTAATGCAATAAATCTTTGATTTCTTGATTACTGCTTCCCTGAGTGTTGATTTTGAATCCAAGCTAAATGAAGTCTTTGAGAACTTCAATCTTTTCTCCATTCACCATGCTGTTATTTATTGGTCCAGTGGTGAAAATTTTTGTTTACTTTATATTAAGATTCAACCCATAATGAAGATTATGGTCTTTGATCATCAACAATAAATATTCTAAGGTCTCTTTGCTTTCAGAAACGGTTGTATCATCTGCATATCACAGATTGTTAATAAGTTTTCCTCCAATCCAGATGACACATTCTTCTTCATAAATCCAGCTTCTCAGAATATTTTTCAGCATGTAGATTGAATATGTATGGTGACAGAATACAACCCTGAACACACCTTTCTCGATTTTAAACCATTTCTCCCTTTTTCTGTCTGAATGATTGTCTTTTGGTCTATGCACAGGTTTTCATGAGCACAATTTAATGTTCTGGAATGCTCATTCTTCACAATGTTGTCCATAGCTTGTCATTATCCACAGAGTAGAAAAACTTAGCATAGTCAATAAACCATAGATAAACATCTTTCTGATATTGTCTGCTTTCAGACAAGATCCATCTGATGTGAGCAATGATCTGAGTAAGCCTCATCTGAATTTAACTTTAACTTCTGGCAGTTTCCTGTCAATGCAGTGGCTGTTTTTGAATTGTCTTTAACAAAGGTTTACTTGCATATGATATTTTACAATGATTCCACATGGCATTGGGTCACCACTCTTTGGAATGAGCGTAAATATGGATCTTATCCAATCAGTTGGCTATCTTCAAAATTTCTTGGCATAGATAAGTGAGTGACTCTGGTGCTACATCAGTTTGTTGAAAGATTTCAGTTTGTAATCCATCAATTTCTGGAGACATGTTTTTCCCAATGCCTTCAGAGCAACTTGGACTTCTCATATGCTACCTCTTGAAATGATTGAACGTAGACCATTTTTTTTGGAACAGTGATTGTATTTTTTTCCATCTTATTTGATGCTTTCTTTATCATTCAATATTTTGCCAAAAGAATTCTTTAGGATTTTAATTCAAGGCTTGACTTTTATCTTCATTTTGTTTGCAGCTTGAGAAATGGTGAGAGTGTTTTTCCCCTTTGGTTTTCTAACTCCACATGTTTTCAAATTTTATTAACATATCTGACTTTGTTTTCTTGAACTTTCCTTTGAATTTTTTTGCTCGGTTCTTGTACCTCCTCATTTCTTCTACATGCCTAGCATCTCTACAGTGTAGGGAAGGTCAGAGTTTCTCTGACATCCATGTATGCCTTTTCCTTCTTCCCTGTCCTAATGACTTTTTTTTTTTTTTTTTTTTTTTTTAGTTTTTAGGTCACATATTTTTGGTAGGTAGTCTTGACAGTACTCTATTTTCACAGGAAGTGAGTTTCTTAAGACTAAAAGGAGAAAAAAAAGTCATATGAAGGAATCTCCAAACTAGTGATAATTCAACAAATTCATAGAGCAAAAAGGAATCATGAGTAAAAAACAACAACACATATGGTAAGGAAAAATAGTGCTATATATTTTGATTCTCAAAATACTTAGAATATAGTTAGTGATGGGCCCTCGTGTGGCATTGTGGGTCAAAGTCAGTTTGAACTTCTAGTGGTTCAAGCTTACCAGACATCCTCAGAGACTCTATAAATGGTTGTCATGGGTTGGAACCGACTAAACAACAATAACAATAGTTAGTGATAACATAGACAGAAGGGAGTTGAAAAAGAGGAATAGAATTATGGTATGAATAATCCTTTGTGATGGGTCCATAAAAAAAAGCCCTAACAGTATGTTTTAGATTTATTTTCATTCTCGCTTTTTTCTATTATTTTGTTTTTATTTTATTATTTATTTCTATTTTTTTATATTATATTATGTTGTTGTTGCTGTTAGGGGCCATTGAGTCGGTACCGACCCATAGTGACCTTATTCAGAAGAGGACGTAGAACAAGGGCTATCATATTGCTGATGTCCAATGGATCTTGGCTGAAAGCAGAGAATATCAGAAAGATGTTTACCTGTGCTTTATTGACTACGAAAAGGCTTTTGATTGTGTGGATCATGACAAGCTATGGAAACATTGCAAAGTATGAGTATTTCGGAACACTTAAATGTGATCATGAGGAATCTGTACCTGGACCAAAAAGCAGTTGCTCGAACAGAACATGGGAACACTGAATGTTTTAAAATTTTAAAAAAGTGTGCAACGAGGTTGTATTCTTTCACTGTACATATTCAACCTGTATGCTGAGCCAATAATCCAAGAAGCTGGGTTCTATGAAGAAAAACGTGGCATCAGGACTGGAGGAAGACTCATTAAAAACCTGCGATATGCAGATTATACAAATTTGTTTGTTGAAAGTGAAGAGGACTTGAAACATTTACTGATGAAGATCAAAGCACACAGCCTTCAGTATGGATTACATCTCAATGTAAAGAAAACAAAAATACTCACCACTGGAACTATAAACAGCATTCTTATCAACGGAGAAAAGATTGAAGTTGTTAGGGACTTCATTCTTCTTGGATAAACTATCAACACTCATGGAAGCAGCAGTCAAGAAATCAAATGACGTAAAAATAATTATCATTATCATTATCATCACCATTATTATTATGAAACCTAACTAAAACACTGTGCACACTGTTTTAAGAAATTAGTAGTCTTTCCTAGTTTTAGATTCTACTCACTTTTATGTCTGTGCCATTCTTCTGAATGGTCTGGAAGCTAAGCTGAAATCTGTCCTTCCTGGATGACACTGCTGACATTCAAAATGCCAGTGGCATTGCTTTCAGCTTCACAGCAGCATACAAACCACCACAGTGTGACATACAAGTGGTGAATGCATATGAGGGTTAGTAAAAAATTATCTGCACTCTGGTTATATTAAAACACCAGCCCACGTCCAAGCCACAACAACATTGAGCAAGCATGTGAAATGATTCTCTCAAATAAACCAGTGACCAACGATTATGTGGCAAACAATTTGCAAATCTGCCATGGTTTTTACTATGAAATAATCCATGACAGAATTGGGTTTCAAAATGTTTGAGCAAGATGGGTACTGAAACAACTCACAGAAGATCATACACAGAAACATTTGGGCATCTGTAAACAAAATGTGGACTGATACTTGAAGGAAGGTAAAGCTTCCTTAAAAACTTGCTACTGATGATGAGACAAGGATTCATCACTTTGAGCCTGAGTGTAAATGGCAGAGTATGAATTGGAAATATCTTCAATCATCAACAAAGAAAAAGTTCAAAAGTCAACCATCACCTGGAAAATTAATGCTCACAGTTTTCCAGGATTTTCAAGGGCCAGTATTGGAATACTATCAGGAAAAAGGTTCAACAATCAACAGTGCTCATTATAGTCAGATGCTCACTGAAGGGCTAAAGCAGAGGGCTGCTATCCAAGAACGTTGTGATCTTCCATGATAATACATGTCCATACACCTCTGTCCATATTGTTGACACTCTGCAAAAATTTCGTTTTGTTGAGTTAAAATTTTCTCCCTATAGTCCTGATCTTACTCCATCAGAATTTCGCTTTCTGGTTCCCTAAAAACAGCCCTTTGAAGACAAAGATTCACCTCTGATACAGAAGTGAAGACAGTGGTGCATTCATGGTTAGCAGTTTAGCCTAAAACATTTTTTATTAAAAGAATATGAAAGCTTGTTAACAGATAGACAAAATGTATTGAAAACCAAGGATATTATTTTGAAAATGATGTATTTGTCCTTTTTAAAAGTTGTTTAAAATAAATTCTACAGCCAAAGTGCCAATAATTTTTGACTCACCCTTGTATACTAAATTTTAAAAAATAAAATAAAATAAAAGACTTGTACAGCAAAAATAGATGAAATATGATAGTCTCCACATCACCTGTGTCTAGTTTTGTCTCTTGTGTACTTTTGTTTCTTGAATGGTTGTTTGTCTTCTGCCAAGTTTATATGAAAGTAGATAGATAGATAGATAGATAGATAGATAGATAGATAGATAGATAGATGATAGATGATAGATGATAGATAGATAGATAGATAGATAGATAGATAGATAGATAGATAGATAGATATAGATATAGATGTTTATTTCTTGGAGATTGTATTCAGTTGCCTCCCAGTTATATTCCAGATTTTTGGTTTATCTGTAATATTTATAAACACTGATTTCTCCCTGATTTCCTGAATTAAAGATTTAATACAGATATGATTTTTAATTCTCTTGTGACTATATTATGGGTCATTCAATACTGGGATACATTAGTATCTGTTTATAGATCAATTAAAACACCCTGGTATTCAGTCTTCTAACTTAGAAAATAATTATAATTATAATTATCAGCATCACCATTATTACTATGAAATCTAAATAAAACACTGTGCACACTGCTTTAAGAAATTATTAATCTTGCCAAGTTTTAGATTCTACTCACTTTTGTGTCTGTGCCATTCTTCTGAATGGTCTGTATGCAGTTCATTTCAGATATATTGATTTCAGTGATTCTACTGCAGTGAAAAGATAAGAAAATAGGATATCAAGGTTTAATTTTTCTGTCAGAGGAGTCTTTAATAATTTCTAGAGGTTCTCCTTTATTGGATTTCAATCTTAGCTTCGCTTGTTAGATTTATATAGTGCTTTTCCTCCTAAGAACACAGAGATTTGTGCAAAGGCTTTGGTGAAGGTAACATTTAATATATTAAAAATAAAAAGACCAAAAAAGAAAAATGAGAAGACAGTGTGTTGGCAGAAGAGTTGGGATGAAACATTAAGAAAACTGGGTAACCACAAATTTGCGATTTCCCAGTCAACAGCATTTGTGCCGAGTTTCTATATACTAGAAGTAATTATCTGTGGGTCTCCACAATAAAGGAAAAAGAGATAAATACTCTTTTAAACAGACCATACATTATTCACTGCTTGGTTTTCCATTTTTTATCATTATGAGTACAACTTGATGTGGAACAGCTTAACTAGCAAGATTATTTACAACTGTAGACTTTTAAGGTGTCAAGATGCGAAAGAGAAGAAAGATAATCCAGTAGTTTGATCTCTTTGAATTTATGCTCTTATCACTTTCTTTCTTTTACTCGGTACTTTAAAATATGCTCTTTTATCCTAAGGAAATGCATTTAATTTCCAAGGACCAATAAGGAAACAATAGTGCAGTGTGACATGCTGATGTTTAGTAATTATGTTTAAAAAATTGGGGTCTCATATATGAATTAGAATTAATTAAAACCATGCAGATGCTGTATAGAGGAAATATGACATTCATCAAGTAGATTGCATCCTGAAAACTTCACTTTTTAACAAACACTGTGAAAGATAGCTGTCATAGTGTTTGTTAAATTTGTCTTGGAAGAATTAAAGCCACAATGCTCCTTAGAAATGAGAATGGCAAGATTTAGTCTCTCATTCTTTGGACATGTTGTCAGGAGAGATCAGTCGCTTGAGAATGACATCATGCTTGGTAAATTGGAGGATTAACAGAACAGATGAAGACTCCAACAAGATTGATTGACACAGTGGCAGCAACAATGGGCTTAAACATAGCAATGATTGTGAGGATGTCACAGGACTAGACAGTGTTTCATTTTGTTGCACACAGGATAACTATAACTCAGAACCAGCTCTGTGATACCTAACAAAAACGACATGAATGTTATTGATGTTTTTGCTGTTGTTCAGTGCCTTCAAGTCAGTTTCAACTTGTAGCAACCTTGGGTAAGGATCCCAATGATCAGCTGATGAATTGGAACTGCAGAACTCTGGTTCAAAACAACCTTGTAGTCCAATACTTTATCCCACAGCACCAGACCACACAGTACCACACCTTGTATTCATTATATATCATATCACAAATTAGAAGAATAATTTTTCATTTTATAAGATTAAAAATAAAACTTTAAAATTTTCTGAACATTTTTCAAGGAGTTGTAATACTATACTAATAATTACTGTTTTCTTGCTGTTAAGTGCCGTGAAGTTGGTTCCAACTCATAGTGACCCTGCATAGGATCTCCAAGGATTAGTTGGTAGGCTTGAACTACTGACCTTTGGGTTAGCAGTCCAGTGTTTATCCTTCAATGTCACAACAAATGCCTAAAAATATTGATCATTGTTCTAACATTTTTTTTTTTCTATTTTTCCCAATTGACTCATCTAGATGCTCTGAACTTTCTTTAAAAAAAAAAAAAAAAGAATATTTTGAAAGGTAGAGAGTAGAAGGCAAACAGCCTAGAAGTTTTGTGATCCAAGGACAGAAACAAGAATGAACACTTTGTGCTTAGTTTTTCCTCATTTCTACAGGCTTAGTACTAGAGAATAGAGAAAAAAAAAAATGTTGATAGATATGAATAACTACAAAACATAAATTTAAGGAAAGCTCTTTACCTATTTAAAAA
>NW_006408586.1:5240980-5246166 GCF_000296735.1 Chrysochloris asiatica
AAAAAAAAAAAAAAAAAAAGACCAAGAAAATGAGCAATCTAACAAGCCACCTAATATTCATAAATTACACACTGAACAAAACGACCAAAAAGTGATACTTTTGAATTATGGAAATGGCTAAAAAATATTGAAAGTACCATGAAGTCTCAGAAGACTAAACAAATCTGTCTTGTAAGAAGTACAGCCAGTATGTTCCTTAGAAATAAGGATGTCAAGACTTCTTCTCATATACTTTGGACAAATTACCAGGATAAATCAGTCACTGAAAAAGGACATTATTCTTTGTACAGTAGAGAGCTATAGAAAGGCCTACAATGAGATGGATGGACACAGTGGCTGCAACAATGGGCTCAAACAAAACGATTGTGAGGATGACACGAGACCCAGCAGAGTTTCATTCTGTTATTGTAAATGGGAAACTACACTAGAATACCTAACAACAGCAATAACAACAACCAGATCAAAAAATATTTTAGAAAAAAGAAGATTTAAAAAAAAACTTTTTTCACAGAAAATAATTGGCACTCCATTCTCACCTGTGGCAGCAAATATTAGTGGAAAGCCTAGTTTCCACCCAAACATTCTGTGGTGAGGAGTTCAAATATTCCTACAGGATGGTGTCAGAGAAGACTTACAGAGGAGGAAGAACTTTTCACTTATGACAGGTGTTGAGATGTGGTTGCTCATGAGGAAACTTATGCTTATGAGGAACCTGTATATAGACCAAGAGGCTGTCATTCAACAGAACCAGAGAACACTGTATGGTTTAAAATTAGAAAAGGTGTGTACCAGGATTACATTCTTTCACCATCCTTATTCAATCTGTGTGCTGAGCAAATAATCCAAGAAGCTGGCATGTATGAACAAAAAAGTGGCATCAGGATTAGAGGAAGACTTATTAACAACCTGTGGAAATGTAGATGACACGACCTTGCTTGCTGAAAATGAAGAGGACTTTAAATACTAATGAAGATCCAAGACTACAACCTTTGATATGGGTCACATCTCAATGTAAAGAAAATAAAAATTCTCACCAATGGACCAATATACAACATCCCTATAAATGGAGAAAAGATTGAAGTTGTCAAAGACTTCATTTTGCTCAGATCAACCATCAACCCCAAAGGAAGTAGCAGTCAAGAAATCAAATGATGTATTGCATTAAGCAAATCTGCTACACAAGACCTCTTTAAAGTGTTCAGGATAAAGATGTCAGTTTGAGGACTCAGGTGCATCTGACCCAAGTAACGATATTTTTCAATAACCTCATATGCATGTGAAAATTGGACAGTGAATAAGGAAGAACATAGAAGAACTGGTACATTTGAGTTACGGTATTGGAGAAGAATATTAAAAGTACCATGGACTGCCTAAAGAATAAACAAATCTTCCTTGTAAGAAGTACAGACAGAGTGCTTCTTGGAAGTCTGAGTGGCTGGACTTCATCTGTCATATTTTGGACATATTATCAGAAGGGACCAATTACTTGATAAAGGTATCATTTTTGGTAAAGTGGGTGGTTGTAGAAGAAGAGGAAGACCACCAACAAGATGGATTGGGACAGTGGCAGCAGCAATTGTCTCAAACAGCAAAGAGTGTGAAGTTGGTACTGGTCGAGGCAGTGTTTCATTTTGCTATGCATAGTGTCTCTCTATGCATACCTAATACAGCACATGTATTATGGAATAAATGTATAAGATCACATTCTGTGAACCAAACAATTTTATAATACAAAATGTGGTGTGATGACATTCTTGTGGAATATATATCTGGAAAAAACACACCTAGATATATTAAAAAAAAAAGCTCAGAAATACATAAAAAAATTTGTCTTTGAAATATCATCTGTCTTTCATCTGTTTGCTTATCTTTTTGCTGCTGTTAAGTGCCATTGAGTTGCTTCCAACTCATAGTGACCCTATGCACAGCACAATGAAACATTGCCTGGTCCAGTACCATCGTCACAACACTTGTAATACTCGGTAGCACCCAGCAGCAGCAAGAAACATTAGTAATTGTTCTAGCTTTTTTTTCTCTCTTTACCTTCTAATTGGCACATCTAAAAGTCCTGTATATTGTATTTTTGAAAGGTGGGAAGGACAGCAAGACAGGTCTCATTCAGGCATATTGACCTTAGCAGTACCAGGCAGGGGAACAAAATGACATACCTGCTCAGCAATTATGAATAGCACACTCTTCAACTGTTGTTGTCAATGTAAGTCAGATAGACAACCAGAACTACAATAGCATGGTAGTAATGAGGCAGTGCTCCCCAACCCTCCATACTTAAGTGGTGTAATAGAAGTCCAGTTTTTTTGTTTTTTGGTTTTTTTTTTAATGATCATAATTTCCAGAACACATTATTTATTTTACAAGGAAGTTTCACCTTGAATGAAAAATATCAATTAATAGATAATGACTCCAAAATGACATGACACATTATATATTTTAAAACAGTCCTTATAGAAATGCATCAACAAACAAATACAAACAATCTTGAAATAAATTAAGACACAGGAATGCAACTAGAAACAAATTAAAACATAGAAATATACATCACGAAAAAAAAAAATTCAGTAAAGAATTAGAAGACATATGGGATAACCAAGTGAAAATTTTTAAATTGACATGCAATTAATTAAAAAGGCAAGCACTCAAAAAAAGAGATCAGCAGCATAATGGAAGGAACAGGAAAAAAAAAAAAGAAAAAGAAGAAGAATGAATTTGCTTATAGAACTACAGAATATACCAAAGGTAAACAATGCCAGAAACAGATTTGAATTAAAATGAATCAAGCCTTGTAAACTTATGAAAAGATAAGAAAAGGAGGACATCTTTAAATTTATACTAATAAGATAAAAAAAGATAAAACATTCATGTAATTAGAATTAATAATAAGAAGAGAAAAATGTGGGTTGAAAAGGCTTTCAAAATATGTTGCAATTGTTGTTGTTAGGTTCCATCAATTCCTATTTAACTCACAGTGAGTGACCCAATGTTTAGCAGAAGAAAATGTATCTGGTCCTGTACCATCCTTACCGTCATCAGTATGCAGCCACTGTGTCAATTCATTTCATTGAGGATTTTCCTCTCTCTATTCGCTGATCCTTTACTTTACCAGGAATTATGTTTTTCTTCAGGGATTTTTAAAGATGTAACGCCTGACAATTTTCCAAATTTGACAAAAGGCAGAAACCTAAAAATTCACGTCAAGTGAACCCCAAAAAGGATGAAGCTAAACAAACCTATGTCAAAATATAGCTTAGTCAAACTTCTGTAAACTAAAGGCCAAATCTTTCAAACAGTAAGTAAAGAAAAGAAAAGGCTTACAAATCAAAGAAGAAATCTGACTGTATTTGAAGATAGTGTTTATGCAGAAAAGTCCAATAAATACCTCTAAAACTTCCTAGAACTAATTAGTAAGATTTCTGGTTACAAGAAAAATATGCAATTTTTATTTCTGCATAGCAGTGAACAAACACATGGACATCAAATTAAATATGACATTTATAATCACTAAAAAAGAAAATCTTAGGTATAAGTCTAACAAAACATGTGCAAAGGAATCATTGAAATCAAAGACAGAGCAATAGAAATAATTCAATCCGGACAACAGACAGAAAAAAGACTGTAATTAAAATTAGCTTAAATGCTGAATATTATAAATAGCTCTTTTTGTTGTTGTTAATTTTTGTTGAGTCAGTTCCAATGAACGATGGTGGTAACTGTGTGCTGTGGAGTTGGTTCTTACTCATAGCAACCTAGTAAAGCCTGTCAATCTTTATAGGAGCAGAAAGTATCATCTTCCTCCTGAGGAGCAGCTGGTAGATTCAAATTGCTGACTTGTGGTTAACAGGTCAACTCATAACCCACTAACCTACCAGCATTATGATGCATACTGATCTTAACAACAGAATGAAATGAAACACTGCTCAGTCCTGTGTCATCCTCACAGTTGTAATGTTTGAGCCCACTGTGGCTTCCATTGTATCAGTACATCTCATTGGGGTTTCCACTTTAACAAGCATGTCCAAAGTATGAGAGAAAAAGTCCTGCCATCTTCCCCTCCAAGGAACATTCTAGCTGTACTTCTTGCAAGACAAATTTTTTGTTCCTATGACAGTCAATGGTACTTTCAATATTGTTCAGCAGCAACATAATACAAATGGAGAGATTAATCTATGGTATCTCTCTTAATTATCCAACTTCACCTTACATATGAGGTTACTGAAAGCACCATAGCTTGAATCAGGATCACCTTAGTCCTCAAACTGATGTCTTTTCTCTTGAACACTTTAAAGAGGTATTTTACAGTCAATTTGCATAATACAATACATAATTTGATTTCTTGATGACTGTTTCTATCAGCATTGATAGTGGATCGAAGCAAAATGAAGTCTTTGACAACTTCAATAATCTTTACTCCATTTATTATATTATTTCTTAGTCTAGATGTTAGGATTTTTGTTTCATTTTCACTCATGGAAGCAGCAGTCAGGAAATCAAATGATGCATTACATTGGGCAAATCTGCTACACAAGATCTCTTTCAAGTGTTGAAGAGCTAAGATTTCAGTTTGAGAACTAAAGTGTGCCTGATGCAAGCTATGATATGTTAAGTAACCTCATATGCATGCTCAAGTTGGACTGTGATTAAGAAAGACCTTAGAAGAACTGATGCATTTGAATCATGGCATTGGTAGAGAATATTAAAAGTACCATGGACTACCAAAGGAACAAACTAATCTGTGTTGTACAGATTGCCCTTTTAAAGCCAAGATGGCCAGACTTTGTCTCTCATACTTTGGACATATTATCAGGAGGAACCAGTCCCTGGCAAAGAATACCATTCTTAGTAAAGTGGAGAGTGGGAGAAAAAGAGGGAGACCTCCAACAAGATGGATTATTACATTGACAGCAGCAATGGTCTCAAGTATAGCAAAGATTTTGTGGTTGGTGCAGGACCAGACAATGCTTTGCTCTGTTGTGCATAGTGTTGCTATGAGTCATTATTGACTCCATGGCCCTTAACAACAACAACAAATAAGAGCTCACAGAATATAGAAATTTAACTGTGCCCAGAAACGGCTACAATCATACATTGACAGAGAACTTCCAGAGGTTCAAGCTGGATTCAGAAGAGGCCGTGGAACAAGAGATATCATTGTTGATGTCCGACGGATCTTG
>NW_006408586.1:5246951-5252447 GCF_000296735.1 Chrysochloris asiatica
GAAGAGGTGCAGCCAGAGTGCTCCTTGAAGGCCAAGATGGCTAAACTTGGTCTCTCATACTTTGGACATATTCTCAGGAGGCAACAGTCTCTAGAGAAGGATGTCACACTGGGTAAGATGAAGGGTCAGAGAAAGAGAGGAAGACCCCCAACGAGATGGATCGGCCAGGTGGCATCATTGATGGAGTCAAGTGTGGCAGCGGTAGTGACGTTGGCCCAGGATCTGACATTATTTCATTCTGCTGTGCATGCGGTCACTATGAGTTGGTTCCAACTCGATGGCACCTGACAACAACAACAGCAACAAGCATCACAATAAAATTCATTAATAATAATGTGGTATTTGAATTGGGCCTTCATTGGTGACAGAACTTCAAAGATGAAAATATCATGAAGAGAAACTTCTAGGTAAAGCATGGGGATGTACAAAATGTATCCAGCTATATAATTATGAAAGATCGAAGCATGTCTAGGCAATAGACTGCATTGTAAGATACAGGGTATGAAGACTGGAGAGAATTGTAGCAAATAAGCCTGAAAAATGTAGATCAGGGTTATTTTTGTGACATATCTGTTTATATTTTATGCCTAAGTATAGTTTGCATTTTATCTGATATGCTTTGGGTACCAATGCAGGTTTTTCAATGCTGGTAATTAGATGATTTGATTTGCATTTTAAGGGTGATAACTCAAGGAACAGAATGACAAGTCAAATGGAACTGGACAAACCATTTTTTTACGAATATATAGAAACGAGTTACAAGATTATTTTGTAGTATCTCAAATGACAGATTCAAGGGTTTAAAGGAGAGGATGCAAGGAGAACAACTTTTCAGAGATGTTGGTGAGATATATTTGACAGGATTGTAGTTGGAAAATTTGATAACAAGATAAACAATGAAAACAATCTTCCTCCCTGTTTCACATTATTTTAACTAAAAAAAAATTACATTAAGTTCAAATTTGGAATTTGAAATTACAACATTTAGTTGCTCTTCCCCTCTAATCTGTATGAGACACTATTCTAGATAATAAATAATTTGGGTTTGGTTATTTTAAAGATAAATACAAAACATGTTTTGTACTTTTCTTTGAACTTGAAGCTTATGTATCATTTTTTTAAGTTAAAATATTTGAAAGTGTATCTTGCCTCCTGTTCTTGTTCATGTTAGACTAGAGACTTTATCAATATCTGTGCTGTCCCTGGTGAATTTTATTGACAATATTTTTGGTCTCATCATCACACAGCTTTGCACAAACTTTCTGAAATTTGCTGCCATCTGCATGTTATGCCATCAAATTGAAATGTTAAGTATCATTAATATAATTTGTTAACTGTCATTAACAGAATTAGCCAATTTATAGTTTCTGCATTCCAAAATATTTATGAAACATTTAAAAATCATTGCCAATCAACCTGATATTGGCTACAACAAAATATTGTTATTAGGAGTTGCTCATTCAAAAAAATTCTAGTGACTGTACATATTGTTTAAAGACTGACCAAAAAAAAAAAAAAGATATATAACCTTATCACATCATGAAATGATTTGAATATTTTGTCATTTCATATTGTTGCACACTTAACAATTATTCTTCTAGCCACACACTATTTGCTTCATTTTTCAATCTTCCCTCATTTTTCTAAATATATGGATTCTATTGCTCCTCTGAATCTCCTAAATTTTGTACCTCTCCTATAGAATTTACAATATTCTTTGTTATTGTTGTTAAGTGCCTTAGAGTCATTTCTGATCCATAGTGCTCCTGTATATGGTTTCTGAGTAGCAGCTGGTGAACTTAATGCCACCTTGGGGTTCAAATCAACCTTGCTGTTTAACGCAATAACCCACAGTACCACACAGTATTCGTTAGTGTGTTATATTTAACAATGCCATCTCACTAATAGTTCTTTGAGAGACAAGGCATCACCACATTGTACCATTTATTCTAAATTGACACTAGAAAAATGCTTTCTTTGAGGCATTTATAAAATAATTCATGATACTTATTAAAAGATTACAACAAAAGGTTGAAGCTGGAATAATTTTAATTGAGGTGCTCTTTCCATATATATTAATTTCCTTTTGCTGCATAACAAATAACCAGTAACAAAGAAACTTATATACATATATAAGCTTATGTATACATATATAAGTCACAAGTCCAGAAAATAACGCCTGACTTTTTGACACCAAGTATAACAAGAAGTTCTAGTGTGGCACTGTGGATAACTGTATAAGATTGCAAAGTTGTTTAAACTGCAAGGTCAGTGGTTCAAGCTCACCAGCTGCTTCTTGGAAACCCTATACAGCGTTGCTATGGGTAGGAAACAGCTCGAAGTCATTTAACAACAATAACAACATCATAAGGTTGCAATCAAAGTATTTACTGAATTTAGTTTCTCCCTTGACACTGTAGGGGAAATTTTGCTTCCAGATTCATTATTGTTATTAGCAGAATTATTTTCCCTGTGGTTGTAGACTTGAAAGAAAGGACTGGTAGTTTATTTCTAAAAAAGCAGCCATTGAAAACCCATGGAGTACATTTCTACTCTGACCTACATGGGATCACCATGAGTTGAAGTTAACACAAAGGCAATGGGTAGTGTTGGTTGTAGGTCTAAAGTCCTGTTTGTTTGTTGGCCAGGACCCACTTTCAGTTCCTAGAAGCTATTACAATCCTTTACCACATGCCAGTAATAGCATGCTAACTTCTTGTGCTTCAAGTCTCTGATTTTGGCAACTAACTGAAGAAAATGTTTTCATTTTGAAGGTTATGGCTATATAGATTTGGATTAATGGATTATCTCCTTGTCTTAAAGACAAATGGTGTAGAACATTAATTGCACCCGCAATTGTTGTTTAGTGCCACCTAGTCAGTTCTGACCCATAGCGACCTTGTATAGAGTTTCCGAGGCTGTAGATCTTTATGGGAGCAAAATCCTAATCTTGTTCCTGCGGAACAGCCGAACTGCTGACCTTGAGGTTAGCAATCTGACTAGTAACCACTACACTACCAGAGTAATTGTATAATTATTTCTTGAGTTCCAAGACAAAAATATTTTCCTTATTATGCAGGAAAATAGTACCGGAAAGTGATTTCTGCAGCATTAGTATGCCTCTACCTTCCAGTTGTCATAATTTAGAAATAGCTCAGTGGCATTACTATTTTAATTGCTGCTATTTTTCTTTTATTTTTATACTTTGTGTTTGTTTTTCAACTTCACTGAATCTGTCATCACCTCATCGATCTATGACATAACATAACAAATGTCATTTTAAAAGTCTGTAGATAGTATTTTATAATATTCTCAGGAACACTTGCAGTTTTATTTTGTTTCCCACAAATACTTTTTACTTGCTTTGATTTTAACTCTAAAATTTTAAATATCTAATAAACATTATATTGAAGAAAACAAATACCAATTTATCATTAAAGTTACAAATATAGAGTTTTATTTAAGGTTATGATGCTCTGTTCACATTTTTTTTTCTACATAGAAATTAAGTATTTCTCTTGTTTTAGGAGAGTTGATGTTGCTACAAAGTGCTGTCATGCTGGTTCTGACTCACATCAAACCTGAGTAGGGTTTCCAAGGAGTGGCTGGTGAACTTGAACCACCAACCTTGTGGTTCAAACTGATTTTGAGGCAGAGTGCTTATCCTACAGTGATAGACAAGGACTCCATTTGTTGTTGTTGTTGTTAAGTGCTGTTGAGTCAGTTCTGATGCATAGCGACCCTGTATAGAGTTTCCAAGGAGCAGCTGGTGAGCTTGAACCACTGACCTTGCAGTTCAAACCAACTTTGCAGTCTAGCACATTAACCCATAGAGCCATACCAGGACTCCATTTTAGTGGAGAAAAAACTCAGATTCATATTTATTTCACAGTTACCCTGTATTAAGTGTTACAAAGAAGAAAAACAAAGACAGATCATCCAGATGGGATAGGTCGTCAGCCTGTGGCCATAATGGTGTCCCAGGATTTACAAACAATATTATAGGACACAAGAACAAAGGACTGTCATCAAAAGGTTGTGACTGACAGTTAACCAGTATGTCACAGCTGCAGGCCAAATTATGGAAGCAGGAGTGGTACTATTGCAGATTAGAAAAACCTATAGGATTTGTCCTGAGATAATCATAACCTTGGATCCAGGTACCCCAATATCCATTATGGGGCATACTAAGGGAAATCCCTAACAGGGGCTGTGCTCCTCCCTAGAATGGCAAGAAAGTAGTCTTAATTCACTTTCAAATACACTCCACTAAAGAGCAAGGCTGCTTCTTCCTAACACTGACAGTTCAGCTGTCACAAATGTTCAAAGTACTCATGATGACGTCTAAATGTAACATTAGGTAGGGAGAACAGGTAGTTCAGAAATAAAAACTAAACATAAGTCACTTATTCACCAAACTCTTGAGGAATGTTGAAGACAGTGCCCCTCCTTGCTTGAGTATTTTTGAAGATGTATAGGACATGCTCAGAACACATAGCTGAGCAGCCATATCCTGGGACATGCCATTAAGAAAGACTGTCCATGAAATTTCCACAGTTTACTCACTTGTAAGATGGGATATGCCATTAAGGAATATCACTCATAAAAATTCCTTGTTTTGTTTCCTTATGTTTTACATACTGAACTCTCCTGCTCAGTGTCCTAGGTGCTTTTAAGGTCTACCTTCTGCTGGAGAAAAGAAGAGCACCAGCTCCTGGGGTGGGGTTTGAACCAGGATCCCAAAGAATCGTCCAGACTCAACATTCCAGAGTAAGTTTTGTATGCCTCTATGGAAGGCCTTTGTGATAGAATCCATCTTGAAGAAATGTTGCTGGTTGTGCACCCTTTAAGTATGCCCCCTCCCAGACATCCCCTCCTACTCCCACGAATAAACATGATGCCTTTTCCCTCCTAAAATCTTTTGTTATTGTTGTTGTTAAGTCAATTTGGACTCATAATGACCCTGTATAGTGTATCCAAGGAGTAGCTGGGTGAGCTTGAACCACCGACCTTGCAGTTCAAACTGCTTTGCAATCTGGCGCATTAATCCACAGCTCCACACCAGTACTTGTTAGGTGCTGTCAATTTGGTTCTGACCCACATCAATCTGTGCAGCCAGTGATTTTGAATTGTCAGTCATGTGGTTCGAAGTCCAGTGCAGAACCTTCAGTGCCACTTTATTCATGGAGAGAAATGCCTAAGGGTCATTCTTACCTCCTCTAGCCTGATCTTTTCCTTTCAATAAAGTTTTACATTTTTTGATCTTGTGTGACTGTCTGAACTGATCATTCTTGGTCACCAAAAAGAAAAGGAAGCTCTGGTGGGGGTGGGTAGGATGGGGAGTGTAGGAGTGACGGGTTGGCTCCCTATAACCTGACAACAAAAGTTTGGGATGGAATTAGGGTTCTGAAAGCTGGCTGCTGCCTTTCCTACACCGAATGCCTTAAGATTTCAGGGTCCTGGTGTGGCAAAGTTCCAGACTGGTAACCACAGGGT
>NW_006408586.1:5252852-5253377 GCF_000296735.1 Chrysochloris asiatica
TCTTTTGGCAGTCCATGGCACTTTCAGTATTCTCCTCCAACACCACAACTCAAAGGCATCAATTCTTCTACGATCTTCCTTATTCACAGTCCAATGTAACTGGTCTACTTTATCTTATAAAGTTTCTAAGAATTAACTAATGTTATTAGATTTTTTTGTTTTGTTTTGTTTTACAAATACTAACTAAATATTGTGCAGTGAAATAACCCTAAAATATAGATTATTCATAGAGAAAGAGTTTAATTCAAGCTGAAATGGTCTTGTATATAGGTAAAACAATTGTCTTAATATATAAAGACTTTTGTTCCTTCCCAATATCATTCCTATTCCTATTGATAAATGAAAGGATGCAAGAAACACCTAATACACAATGCAAAATTATGCAGAGTAGAAGGTATCATGAATGCATTTCAGGACTTAAAAATGCATAGTAATTGGTTACTAACATATATAGGAGGCTTGAAGCCTAAACTAATTCATTAGTATTTGAGTAAAAAAGTATTTATGTTGTAATCACCTCATTTA
>NW_006408586.1:5254803-5257277 GCF_000296735.1 Chrysochloris asiatica
CTTATGTAATGTAGAGGCGCTGCAGGAAGCCTCCTTCACTGGGCAACTTCTATCCCCTGTTAAAGTATTACATTCAATTATAGGCTGAAGACAGACTTACAGGTTTTCTCTGGTGATATTTCTGGCTATTCCTTTTTCTTCCCCTCAAGTGTCTATTTTATAATGGCATGCCAGAGAAACCAAGATTCAAAAGACAGCCAAGCATCTTAACCTTATTTCCCTCCTTTTGCCCATTCCAACCAATTCTCAATCCCTGTATGCCAGAGCCCTGTTGTTCCAAGGTTGTGCATACATAATTATTTACCTCTGTCCCATTTAGCCCATGATAACCGGCCTAATTGTTTTCCTGTCCGCTTTGTTCTTCCATTCCCCTTACTCTTTCTGTGTATTGCCCCCCTCCCTAGTACCCAAATTATCCTTTATCTATTCTCTGCCCTGTGTTCCATCTTCCCCTTCCTCCCCTCACCCCACCTTTCATGTTCCGGTAACAAGCAAAAAAAAAAATCTCCCCCATCCCCCAATTTAGTATGGGTTCTTTTTCTTAGTTTTTACAGTAGTGGATCTATGCAGTATTTCTCCTTTTATGACTAATTTCACTCAACATAATGCCCCCAAGGTTCATCCATGTTATACGGTGGCTTGTAGTTTCCTTGTTATTCTTTAAGGTAGCATTAATAGTCAATTGTGTGTATGTACCACAGTTTGTTTATCCATTCTTCAGTTGATGGACACTTAGGCTGTCTACATCTTTTTGCCATTATAAATAGTGCTGCTATGAACATTAGTGTGCATATATATCTACTCATGTTATGGCTCATATTTCTTGTGGGTAAATACCAAGTAGAGGATTTGTAGGATCATAAGGTATTTCTATTTCCAACCTTCTGAAAAAGTGCCATATTGCTTTCTAGAAGGTTGGACCATTTTGCAATCACACCAACAATATAAGCGGGTCCCAGTCTCTCTGCATCCTCACCAGCATTTATTGTCCTCTGGTTTTTTTTAAATCTTTGCTGTTATTGATGGTGTGAGATGATGTCTCATTGTTGTTTTCATTTGCTTCTCTCTGGTAGCTAGTGATAGTGAACATTTATTTATATGTGTTGTTGGCTGCCCGGATCTCCTGTTTGGTGAAGTGTCTGTTCATGTCTTGTGACCATTTTTTAATTGGGTTATTTGTATTGTCTTGCAGAAGTGTTGTAATTTCCTATCTATTTTAGAAATGAGTCCATTATCTGATGTGTCATTGCAAAAGATTTTTTCCCACTCTGTGGATTCCCTTTTTATTCTTCTAGTGAAATATTTTGATGCACATATGTTTTTGACTTTTAGAATATCCCAATCATCTATTTTGTCTACTTTTGTTTGTGTAGTTTTCAAAATGTTTGGTAGTGTGTGTATTCCCTGAATAGGTGCCCTCACATTTGTCCCTATTTTTCTTCTCTGATGGCCTTCATAATTCAGGGATTCATATTTAAGTCTTTAATCCATGCTGAGTTGGTTTTTGAATAAGGCATGAGGTGAAGGTCTTGCATATCACTTTCCAGTTCTGCCAGCACCATCTGTTAAAGAGATTATCACCTCCCCATGAGATATATTTAGGTACTTTGTAAAAAAACTAACTGGCTGTATGTGGATGGGTTAATTTCTGGATTCTTGATTCTGTTCAAATTGATCAATGTATTTTTCATTTTACCAGTACTAAGCAGTTTTGATGACTGTAGCCATGTAGTAAATTTTGAAGTCAGGGAGTGAGTGATTTCAAACCTTATTCTTCTTCTGAAGCAGTGCTTTGCTTATCCTGGGTGTCTTTCCTTTCCATATAAAGTTTGTAATTGCTTTTCCCTTTCTCTTTGAAGAATGTCATTGGAATCTGGATTGGGATTTCATTATATATGTAAATTGTTTTGGGCAGTATTGACATTTTCACACTGTCAAGTCTTTCTATCCAGGAGCATGGTATATTCTTCCATTTTTGTAGGTCTCTTTTGGTTTCTTGTAGTAGTGTTTTGCAGTTTTCTTTGTATAAATCCTTTGTTTCTCTTGTTACATTTATTCCTAGATATTTCGTCATTTGTGCAGCTATTATAAATGGTATTGCTTTCCTAATGTACTTTTCAGCACTGTCATTTGTGGTATAGTGGAAATCATCAGATTTTTGTATGTTGATCTTGTATCCTGCAACTTTGCTGAATCTTCCAATGAGGTCTAGTAGCTTTTTCACTGAGTCTTTGGTGTTTTCTATGTATAGGATCATATCATCTGCAAATAGAGTTTTACTTCTTCTTTGAAAATTTGGATGCCTTTAATTTCCATAACTTGCCGTATAGCTCTTGCTAAGACTTCCAGCACAATATTAAATAGGAGTGGTGACAAAGGGCATCCTTGTCTGGTTGCTGTTCGCCGACGGAAAGCTTTCAGTTTCTTTCCATGGAGAGTAATGTAGGATGTTGGTTTTTTGTATATATGCTCTT
>NW_006408586.1:5257690-5259216 GCF_000296735.1 Chrysochloris asiatica
AATCTGACTTGCTTGCCTTTGTATGTAATACTTCTGTTTTCCCTAGCTGCTTTCAGAAGTGTCTGTTTATCTTTGATATTGGAGAGCTTGACTATGATTTGTCTCAGTGATTTTATTTTGGAGTCTATCCTTCCTGGGATTCATTGAGATTTTTGAATGTTTATCTTTTACTTTTCAGGATGTTAGCAAAATTTTCTTCCAGCAGTTCTTCAACTATTTCCTCTGTGGACTTTTGTGATTCTTCTTGGTCTGGAATGCCAAAAAGTCTTATTTCATTTCTCATCATTTTGTTCAACACGAATCTTAAACCTTCTTCAGATTTCTTTTTTTGTTGTTTCCTCTTCTATCTTAGTGGTATTCAGAAATTTGTCTTCCACCTCACTGTTCCTGCCTTCTATCTCTTCTATTCTATTCCTTTACCCTTTCAGTGTATTATCTATTTCTGGTATTATATTTTTGATCATGTGGACCTCTTTCTGTAGGTTTTGAATTGTTTTCTATGCTGTATCTATCTTATTTGATTGTTCCTGTAGCACTTTCCTGATTTCTTCCTTATTTTTCTCAACTCTATTGTAAAGTGTCTTGAAACATTTTATAATGATTTTTCTGAATTCTTTCTCAGGCATTTTCAATGACTGCCCTCCTTCCAAAATGTAGTCCATGTCTTCCTCTAGGCATTTGTCTCAGACATTTCAACTTGTTTCTGGACATGTGCTGATATGGCCATCTAATGTTGCTTCTTGGACATGTTTAGTGTTTATCTGTGGCCTTAATACTTAATTGAGTATGTGTTTTGGTATTTTTTATACTTTCTGATTGCTTCCAGGTAGATGTGATCAGGATGTGGACTTCCCTGTTCTCTCTTCTTATTGTTTAAGTCAGAGTAACTTTCACAAGGTTGTCTGCCTCCCTGGTATATGACAGTTTATATTAGTTCTTGCCTGGACTTGGGTGTTTTATAGAGTATGATTATAGCTTGACTATATGGCAGCAATTGCTGTCTCTTCTTGGGTAACATATGTAAAGAAAGAGTCCCCCAAAAGTAGAAGTGGGAGCATAAAACAGCAAAACAACAACAGCAAAAAACAACAATAAAAACTAGACTGGATACTATAATCTATAATAGCAGAAAAGGGAGAGGATAGAGATAAAAATAAGAAAAAAAAAAAATCTGTAGCCTAATATAACATTAATGTCTTCTTTCAGCTTCTTGCCTTCAAAGCTGCCTGAGAGATTTCAACATGCCACTGTTGGTTGCTGCACTGTACCTCAGGATTTAATTTAATTTTCAGCCTGTTTTGTTTTTAAACTCTCTTTCCCTCTCCACACCCCTTATTCTGGTCTTTTAATATTTAAAACCAAACAAATAGTTCATTGCTGTCTCTTGGACTGAGAGTATCTGTGTGCATGCATGGCAGAAGAACCCATCAGTGGTGTGGGTGGGGTGTCCACTCACTCAGGCACTCCTTCTAGTCACCAGAATGGAGGAGCACAAACAGTTGGGGACCAATTAACACATACCAAAA
>NW_006408586.1:5259546-5263498 GCF_000296735.1 Chrysochloris asiatica
GGTATTATATATGTGATATTGCTGATTATGAACCTCACTGTACCTCCACCCTAGCCACCATCAAGCCCCACCTCTGCTTTCTAGCACTCTTAAAAAGATTCATCTGTTATCAACAAATACCAATATCCTATTATACATGTACTGTAAATTAAAATCACTGTTTAAATTTCCATTTTAAAATTTAACTGGAGTTTGTCTTTTTTTTAATCTAGCCTAATTTTTCTCACATTAGTTAATTGGCACCATAGCATTTATACTTGCCAAAGACAGAGAGTTTAGAGTAAATTAGGGGCTAAAGTGTTTTGCATACTATTTTCATCCTTTATCTCTTGGAGATGTTACCCATATTCAGCTGACAGAAGGGAAAACTGGAGTCTAAGAAGGGTGACTTGGCAGACTTTATTAAGTCAAAGTGTATGGGGTACACTGCTACCCTTCAAGCATTCATATTTCCTAGCCTACTCTTCTGGCATGATTCCATTTTTATGTTCTAAGTGCTATAGACTGAATGAATGCATGACTGCTGTATCAGGAAGCCTGAGGAAAATACTTGACTTCAGCAAATATTTGACAAGCACCGTTCATTAATCTTTGTTTCATAATTCTCACCAGTATGCACTCCCTGCTTTTCTGTCCCTATCTGCAAGTAAATTGGTTTTTAAGAAAATGAAGAGCTCAGCAGAAGATGTTGGAGCACACATTTTTCTGTTGAAACCAATCAGAAGACCTAGTCAACAATCTCAATGGTTAAAGTTCGTAGAACTTGTCCGTATTTCAACTGAATCATTTATTTTAATTTACAATATTATTGCTCTTATGCCCATGTGGTATCAAAATCAATGTAATTTATAGTAAAGATATAGACAACTTTTTTCCAATAGATTTCTGTTTTTCAGTGCTTTTGAGTCAGTTCTGACTCATAGCAACCCTTATAGGTTTTCTGAGGAGCCGCTGATGAGTTTGACCTGCTGAACTTGTGTTTCAGTTCTGACTTATAGCGACCCTGTATAGGGTTTCTGAAGATTGACTGGTGAGCTTGAACTGCAGACCTTGTGGTAGATTAGGTGATCTGAATAAATATATATCATAGGATAAATGTTTTTGTTGTTGTTAAGTACCATCCAGTTGGTTCTGACTCATAGCGATTATATATGTGTGTGTGTGTGTGTGTGTGTTTGAATATGTTTGTTGTTGTTGTTAAGTGCTGTTGAGTCGGTTCCGACCAATAGCGACCCTGTACAGGGTTTCCGAGGGTGTAAATCTTTATGGGAGTAGAAAGCCTCATCTTTCTCCCGCGGAGCGGCTGGTAGTTTCGAATCACTGACCTTAAGGTTTGCAGTAAAATTCGTAATATGTAGAGTTAGAAAAATAATAGAAAATGTAAAAGTCAGAATCCAGGAGAGAAAAACTTTTCTAAGCATTTGATGCCCTTTGTTCTTTTCCAAAGAATTGCTATAGAGTTGATTCTGACTTCTTCAACAAAATGAAAGCTTGAGAGAAAATGTACTCATGGTGTTAGGAACACAAAATACAGCCCTGATTAATCAAATAGGGACTGGGAAAGACTGGAAACAAACCAGTATTTATGAAGAATAATACATAACCTCATAAAGTCTCAAACCAGAATTGGATTGCATTACATTGATTTAATATTGTTTTGGCCTTAGCCACCTGTCAGAAAAAATATATATAAATGATCTGAACAGAACACTGAATCCAGAGTTCAATTTATCTCTACAAATTTTATTAACAATGTCTAACATTTCATCACAAATAATCATGAATATAGAACAAGGCAATTTGGCATTTGAGATAGAATTATTGAAGATTTATATTAAGAAGGCATCAGATGTAGAGTTTTAAAAATACATTACTAAGCCTAATATGCTCAAGTATATAAAAAAGAATTTAAGAATTTGGGCAGAGAACTTGAACTTTACATTTCTGAAATGGAAAGTCAAGACTGAAAACTATAGATAATTAAGATAATTAAGAGCTGGAAGGTGTGCTTAGATTAGTCAGACCTAAAGAATTAAATAAAGAACACATGAGACAAAATACAATATGAAATACAAAAACAAAAGAATACATAAACAGAGTATTGTTGTTACTGTTGTTAAGTGTCATCGAGTTGGTTCTGACTCATAGTGACCCTGTGTAGGGCTTCCAAGAAGCTGCTGGTAAGCTAGAATTGTGGACCTTGCAATTCGAACCGACCTTGCAGTCCAGCGCAGTAACTTGCAGCATCACACCAGAACTGATAAAAAGAGTATAAACAGCAGTTAAAGGATACAGTTAAAACTGTATTATATATTAATTGGGGTCTCAAAAAAAGAGATAAGGAATTGGGCAGTGACAGAGCCTGAGAAGTTTTAAAATCTTGGTGGGAGACAGACTATCTAAACATATAGTCTGTTTTGGATTCGTAGAGCTGTTGCTACTGCTTTATGAATCCAAAACAGACTATATGCAAAGTAACAATGCTTTTAAAATACAAAGGAGGAGAAAAATCTTAAAAGCAGTGAAAGGATAAATGAAATGCTAAAACTGAGCATTGACTCTTCAGTAGATATATTTCAGCCAGAAAGGTGAGAAGAGTCATTTTTTTTTTTCCCTCATTGATTGGAAATGCAATTTCTGTAGCAAATAACTTTTCATAAATATTTTGATCTAATTATTTGTACTTGAGCAACAATATCACAATATTTTATTTAACAAAATTTTATTTTATAGTCTATCCTTCTTGTCTTCCTTAACATTGAATCTGGTTCTGACTCATAGTGAACCTGTATAGAGTTTCCAAGGAGCGACTGGTGGGTTTGAACTACCAACTTTGTGGTTAACAGTCCAGTGTGGATCCAACAGTGCTACACTAAGAATCCTTTAATGTTATATAAATTCACTAAGTTTTCTAGAGAACCAAACCAATGATAAATATATAAGATGCCTTCAAAAAGTTTATGGAAAAGACCCTATTATCTTTTAATTCAGTTTTCCCACACTCTTTGAAGTCTCAAGGAAATTTATGATTGGCAGATTTCATCATGGAAGTTATTCCACTATATAATTCTTATCCAGGGGAATGACTACATCATAACTTCCAGACCACTGAGAAACATAGCCTAGATATGTCATCACAGTTACCTTCTCTTGAAGCATGGACAGCTTTTAAATCACTGAAAAGACATGGAGGCTTTTTTTTTTTACACTAAACCAAAACCCCAAATGTTGCTGTAAGACAGAGTAGAACTGCACCATGTGGTTTCTTAATTTTGAAATCTTTACAGCAGCCACTTCTTTATCCAGTGTAGCAACTGGTGTGTTTGAACCAAGAACTTCAAGATAGCAGTGGAGTGTTTAACCTTATGTTTCAAACTTTTCTGACTTAACACCTGCAAATATTATTTAAAGACCTACTTAGGAAGAAATTTCATTTAGGAACCAAGGACTGCCTGTACTATTTAAAATATAGTATGTGAACTGGTTCACAGATTGTGATCTGTAAGGAAATAGGTATAGAAAGTGAGAGTGAGCACATAAAAAAAAAAAAAAAACTTTCATAGCAACTTAGAATTTCATGATATGTCAATATTTTATTATTATATTTTATTAAACTTGTTTTGTAGATTCTTTTTTTGTTGTTATTTCTCTAGCAGCATGGACTTTTTAGGATGATTATTTAAAAAATTTATCAAGCATATTTTTTGAAAAGTATTGTTAAATTTTAACTTGATTTGTGGTCAGATATACTGCTTGGAGTAAAACACAATTATCCCATATATAGAATGCTTTTGAGTTAAAATGATTAACTTAGTGCATAAATTTTGCTGAAACTTTAATATATAAAAAAACCCAGATGCTTACTGTTTCATTTCTTCCCAATATAAGACATTTTCTTTAAACCTTTTATCCACAGCAATATTTGCAAAGCCAAAGTATTTTTTTTTTTTTT
>NW_006408586.1:5265984-5272266 GCF_000296735.1 Chrysochloris asiatica
AATAAATATAACTGAACACTAAGATGAAAAACAATTTGCTATTGACTGCCAGTGGCCTCATTTGTTCCTCAGAGCCTGTGGCCTGTATAGTCTACACACAGTCTGCAACACAAAAGATTGAAACAACACCTTTTTTTCACAACATATACAAAAAACAACTCATCATATATTAAAGACCAAACTATGAACCCCAGAATTAGAAATGTTATCAGTGAAAAAATAGGGACAAATTTAAGAGTTCTAATACAGGGCACACATAGACTATCAAACACTGTGAGAATTGCACAAACAAAAGCAGATAAAATTGATGATTGGGGCATAACAAAATTTTGAAATTTATTTGCATAGAAAGATTTCACCATAAGAGTTAAAACGGAGCCCACAGCATGGGAAAAAAATATTTTGCAATGACATATCAGACGAAGGACTAATCTCTAAAATCTATAGGAAATTACAACACCACTACAAGAAAAGGATAAATAACCCAATTAAAAAATGGGCACAGGATATGAACAGACACTTCATCAAGGAAGGCATTTGGGCAACCAACAAACATATGAAGAAATGTTCATGATCATTAGCTATTAGAGAGATGCAAATCAAAACAACAATGAGATATCATCTCCCACCAGCAATAACAGTGAAATTCAAAAAAGCAGAGGATAATAAATGTTGGCAAGAATGTGGAGAAACTTGGACCCTACTACATTCCTGGTGGAATGTAAAATGGTCCAACCACTCGGAAAACAATATGGCACTTCCTCAGAAATGTAGAAATAAAAATATTTTATAATCCAGCAATTTTTCTACTTGGTATATATCCATAAGACTAGGAGCCAGAAGATGAGTAGGTATCTGCACATCGATGTTTATAGCAGCACTATTCACAATAGCAAAAAGATGGAGACAGACTAAGTGCCCATCAATGGAAGAATGGATAAACAAACTTTGGTAGGTGCACAAAATGAAATATTATGCTACCTTGGAGAATAAAAATGAAGCTGGAAACACCACATAACATGGATGAACTTTGAGGACATTATGCTGAGTGAAATTTCTCAGTCACAAAAGGACAAATATTGCATAAGACAATTGTTGTAGAATCTTAAGAGTAGATAACCATATGGAAAGGAAAAAAAAAAAAAAAATGTTGGTCACCAGGGGTGGGAGGGAGGAAATGGTAGAGCACAGGTTATGGCATAGATACATCATAGTTCAGGTGTTGGAAAGTACAATACACTACAAGAGAGTGGCAGATGGAAGAACAGGGCTCTGTGATACAGGGATTGAGCCACATCTGAATAGGTAAAAAATAGGAAATAATGTAAGATACTTTACTGTCTTATGAATATTGGTTTCCTTGTCTACTATTATAAAATAGACACCTGAGTGGGATAGAAAGGAATATCAGGAAACAAGATTACATAAGATTGTAAACCCATTGTTAACCTATAACTGATTGGAATACCTAAAAAGGGTTCTTGAATTTGCACAGTGAAAAAGCTTCTTTTGGAAACTTGATAGTGTATAAGACCTTAGGTGGAATCCTGAGCCCCATCCAGAACCTGCTGATGTGGTACATTCCCTACAGAAAGGACAAGTCGACCAGCCTGGAGCAGCTAGAAGAACAGAACGTACTTCTTGAAAGCAAGACCAGCAGGAAAAAAAAAATAATAATAAAATAGCAGTCTGACTGGCTACTTCAAGAATAAACATGTTGTTCACCAGCAAGGCAAGCACTCAAATCCCTTCAGGACAAACCCCCCTCCAAGACTGAAACTCAAAGAAAACACACAAGCAGCATGTAAGCTTACTGGCAACCATGTTGGTCTACTAATGAGTCCAAGGGGTAAAGGCAGCAATGAAAATATGGACTGAGTTTGATCACATTAGATAGACTGCCACCGACTTGGAGATGAGAGAAAGAAGAGGAAGGGCATGCTGGACCGAAGTACGGTGAGACTTAGGGACTTGTGTGTCCATGGACAAAAACATAGCCATGGAGGGCTAGAGCTGAGAGTGAAGTGTCTAATTGATATAAAGTTAGATGGAGATGCACAAGAATGTCCAAACTTGTAGATAGTACCCATTTGTCCTAGCTTAAGTGGCTGGATTATTAGAACTCAAATAGAGTACGATAAAGAAATTTGGTAAAGGAAACAAGTGTAAATTGCTATAATTTGGTGAACCTGACCTGTACTTATGGATGTAGTAGCTCAAAATACCAACTGAGAGGGAAGGAGTCTTCACATCAATGATCACAGTGTTGATAGGGATGGACGTCTTAAACATTGCCTACACACAAGATGAGGCTTTCTACTCCCGTAAAGATTTACACCCTCGGAAACCATGTACAGGGTCGCTATGGGTTGGAATCGACTAGACGGCACATAACAACAACAACAAAAACAACAACCCACAATGAAGGGGCTATAAAGGCACAAAGCAATTGGCTTACAAGTTTTCAAGAGGAAGTTCAGTTTTAAAGTGTACAGGGTAAGGTAGAATTCCTACTGAATAGTTTTCATCTTGTCTAGATGGGTTTGATTAAGGAGATGGGAATAGGATTCTTATGATTCAAAAGTGAGTAATTATGATAAATTGCTGTTGTCACAACTATAAAGGTAGAAGTTTTGTAACATAAAAGGGTGATTAGTTAATCTTACATTCCAAGAACAGATGACCCTAGGACCATCATGTGAGAAGAGCATGAGCAGAATGTGGGATTCTATTCAGAGAAGCTGGACACCAGAGATGGAAGCAGAAATAAGGACATGGAGAAATAGAGCAGTTGAGGACTCTAAAATCACGGAAAGAGAAAGACTGTGTGTTAGTGGCCAGTAGGCACCAGAATGGGCCTGTTGACTGTTTAAATAATTGTGTTTCTGAGTGTTTTTCTGTACATCCAAAAAAAAATTAAAAAACACAGAGGGGAGGGGATAAAAGTGAACACTGTTAAATGATAGTGGACAGCAGAGTGGTTAGGATGAGTGTAAACCCGATGTTCTCCCAGGTAAAATATGATTCAATTCATAGTAAAAACTTAAAACAAAACAAAACAAAAAAGGTATTATTTGTTTTTGCTACTTGGGTCTTTTTTATTTGAGAGATGTCACTTGCCAATTTATACAATACATTTATAGAAAAATAAGCCAATATGTAGAATTTTGCAATTGTTTTTGGCTTTTTAAGAAATATAACAAAGAATACATTTCCTCTAATAGGAATAAAGTACAAATAGAGAAAATATGCATTACAAATTTCTGATATCTTCCATGATTCTTTTGCTGCACAAAAAGGAGTAAAAGTATACCAAGTTCTACCATTGTGTTTGTACTTCTCAGTGTGTAATACTGTATCTTCCATTTTGTCTTTGGACTTCAGTGCATCTTTTATGTTAATTTATCATGTTTAATAGGTGAGAGGTTGGTGTTTTGCCTTAGAAAAGAACCGATGAAATTTGCATTGTACAATACCCAAGAGATGATGATAGAATTTTTTCCTTTGTTCACTTTTGTATTACAGTGTTCTGAAATGTTGTTATGAATGGAACTCCACACACTAAGGCCACCTAAGAGATCACATTGTTTTTCTTTGCATAGTAATCTGCTAAAAAGTGAAAGCTTATAATTATTGGCTGTCTTTCATTATTAAGAAAATATCTATGCAACAAAGAAATTCTGATGTAACGCCATGGAATAAAGGACTGGACCATAAGATTGGTTTGAACTACAAAGTCAGTGGTTCAAACTCACAAGCTACTCCTTGGGAACCTTATACAGGGTCACTATGAATTGGAACCTATTAGACAGCACTTAATCCTGGTGTGGTGCTGTGGGTTGATGTGCCAGACTACAAAGCCATTTGAACTGCAAGATCGGCGGTTCAAGCTTACCAGCTGCTTCTCGAAAACCCTATACAGGGTCACTGTGGGTCGGAACTGACTTGACAGCACTTCACAACACCAGACAGCACTTAACAACAACAAAACAAAATGAATTTTAACATATTGCTATTACATTTACATATAAAATAGAAAAATAAGAATATAGTGTTGCCTATAATAGTCCCCAAATGTCTGAGATTTACTAACATATGATCAATTAAAATCCCATTTCATAGCTTATAAAATGTATCCTTATCTACATTGGCAAGGTGTTTAATGAACTTGTTTGAAAAAAGTCTCATTTTCTTTATTATATTTATCAACACTTATAGGAGAGATAGTGTCAAATTACACTTTCTAAAACTACTTTATAATTTCAAAGATCAACTCAAGAAGAAAAAGTCAAATATTAAAACAAAATGTACAAAGATTTGGAGTAGAAAACCAAAAGGGAAGAACATGCTTAGCATTTCTCAAGATGAGAGAAGTGATGAAAAAATTCATGCCTCGACTAACATTTTTGAAGGATTCTATGGACAAATTATTAAATGATGCAAAAATAATCAAAAGAAAATGGAAGGAATACACAGAGTAACTATAACAAAACAAAATGGTTGATATTTAATTATTGTAAGAGGTAGCATACGATCAAGAGCCAATGTTCCTGAAAGAAGTACAAGGTGCATTGAAGTTATTGGCAAGGAACAAGTCACCAGGAATTGATGGAATACAAATTGAAATCTTTCAACAAACTGATGTGGCACTGGAGGCATTCATTCATCTATGCCAAGAAATTTGGAAGACAACTATTGGTTCAAATGCCTGGAAGAGATCCTTATTTGTGCCCATTCCAAAGAGAGGTGACCCAACAGAATGCAGAAATCATTGGATAATATCTTTGATATCCCATGTGAGTAAAGTTTTACTAAAGGCAATGCCAAAATAGCTGCAACCATACATTGATATACAGTTTCCAGAGGTTCAATCCAGATTCACAAGAAGACGTGGAAGGAGAGATATAATTGTTGACATCAGATGGACCTGGTCTGAAAGCAGAGAATACCAGAAAGATGTTTACCTGTGCTTTATTGACTACACAAAGGCCTTTGATTGTGAGGATCCTGACAAGTTATGGACAACATTGAGAAGTATGAGTGTTCCAGAACACTTGATTGTACTCATGAGGTACCTATATACAGTAAAAGAGGCAGTTGTTTGAATAAAACATGGGAACCCGAATGGTTTAAAATTGGGAAAGGCATGTGCCAGGGTTTTATTCTTTCACAATACATATTTAATATGTATGCTGAGCAAATAATAGAAGAAGCTGGGGTAGATGAAGAAAAACATGGCATCAAGATTGGAGGAAGATTCACTAACAACCTCGATATGCAGATGATACAACCTTGTTTGCTGAAAGTGAAGAAGATGTAAACTACTGATAAAGATCAAAGACCATAAGCTTCGGTATGAGTTGCATCTCAATGTAAAGAAAACAAAAATTCTTACCACTGGACCAATAACCATAACCCGTATCAATGCAGAAAACATTGAAGTTGCCATAGACTTCATTTTGCTTGGATCAACACTCATGAAAGTAGCACTCAAAAAATCAAATGACGTTATGTAGTATGGCATTAGGCAAATCTGCTGCACAAGACCTCATTTCAGTGCTGAAGAGTAAAGATGTCATTTTGAAGACTTAGATGCACCTAAGCCAATCTATGGTATTTTCAATAACCTCATATGCAAGCAAAAGTTGGACAGGGAATAAGGAAGAATGTAGAATAATCATTGATACTTGTGATTTATAGTGTTGGAGGAGAATATTAAAAGCACCCTGGACTGCCAAAAAACAAAAAGATCCGTGTTGAAAAAAGGACAGACAGAATGTTCCTTGGAAGCCAGGATGGTCAAACTTCATCATTTATTATCATGTTTGATAGAGTGGAGGCTAGTATAAAATGAGGGAGTCTCCTCACAAAATGGATTCACAGAGTGGTGGCAGCGATGGCTTCAGGTAAAGAAAAGATTATGAGGTTGTCCCAGGACTGGGCGGTGTTTCCTTCTGTTATGCATAGAGTTGCTATGAGTCATTATGCACTTAACAACGATAGCAACATTAGAATTAATGTATGAATTTATTTCATTTAAGTATTTTTTTATTAGAATGGACAGTTGTTGAAAAAAATCATGTCAAGGTGTGACTTGCATGCTAATATATAGATGTATGTGTTGATGTTGTTGTTAGGTACCATCAAGTCAGTACCAACTCATAGCGACGTTATGCACAGCATAATGAAACATTGCCCAAACATGGGCCAATCTTACTACTGTTGCCACACTTGAGTCCATAGATGCTGCCACTTGGCCAATCCATCTTGTTGGGGGTCTTG
>NW_006408586.1:5272922-5274170 GCF_000296735.1 Chrysochloris asiatica
CATACAGGTTGAATAAGTATGGTGAAAGAATGCAACCCTGTCACACATCTTTGTTAATTTTAAAGCATTCAGTGTTCCCATGTTGTATTCAAACAACTGCCCCTTGATCCAGGTACAGATTCCTCATAAGCACAATTAAGTGTTCTGGAATACTCATACTTTGCAATGTTGTCCATAGCTTGTCATGATCTACACAATCAAAAGCCTTTGCATAGTCAATAAATCAAAGGTAAACATGTTTCTGATATTCTCTGATTTCAACTAAGATCCATCGGACATCAGCAATGTTATCCCTCATTCCACAGCCTCTTCTGAATCTGGCTTGATCATAAGATACCTCTTGAGATGGTTGAACATTAACCATTTCCTTTTGGTACAGTGACTCTGTGTATTCCTTCCATCTTCACTTGATGCTCTCTGCATCATTCAATAATTTGCCCAGATAATCTTTCAATAACAAAAGTCAAGGCTTGAATTTTTTCCTCATTTCCCCCAACTTCAGAAATGTTAAGCAGGTTCTTCCTTTTTGGTTTTCTGATTCCAGATCTTTGTGCATTTTGTTGTAATAGTTGGCTTTATCTTCTCAAGCTGATCTTTGAACTTTTCTGTTCAGCTCTTGGACCTCCTCATTTCTTCCATTTGCTTTAGCATCTCTGCACTGGAGAGCAAGTTTCAGTGTCTCTTCTGACATCCAGTTTGACCTTTTTCCTTCTTCTTTGTCTTCTTAATAAATGTTTGTTTTCTTTATATATGATGTTCTTGATGTCATCCCACAACTGTTCTGGTTTTTGGTCTTAAGTGTTTAATGTATCAAATCTCGTCTTCAGATGATCACTAAATACAGGTGGGATACATTCAAGGTAATATTTAGGCTCTTGTGGACTTGTTTTAATTTTCTTAAGCTTCAGTTTGTGTTTGTATGTGAGTAATTGAAGGTCTGTTCCACAGTCTGCCCTGGCCTTGTTTTCACTGCTAATATGGAGCTTTTCCATAGTCTCTTTCTAAAGATGTAGTCAATTTGATCTTTATGTAGGTCCACGTGTATAGTCATCTCTTATGCTATCTAAAGAAGGTATTTGAAATGAACAAATCATTGGTTTTGCAGAATTCTGTCATGTGTTCTCCAACATCATTTCTATAACCCAGGCCATATTTTCCAACTATGGATTCTTCATCTTTGCTTCCAACCTTTGCATTCCAATCACCAGTAATTATCACTACATCTTGATTTCATGTTTGATCAATTTC
>NW_006408586.1:5274720-5278189 GCF_000296735.1 Chrysochloris asiatica
TTCTCTGCTATTCATGAGACATTCAGTGACTAAATATTTGGAAGTAGTTCATCACTCCTTCTTCCTTGTCTGTCTTTGTCTGAAAGGTCATCTGAAACCTGTCCACCATGGGTGACCCTGCTGGTATTTAAATTATTGGTGGCATAGCTTCCAGAATCACAGCAACTCACAAGCCACCACAGTAAGACAAACTGACAGTCAAGTGGTGGGCATGTTGTGTAGAGGGCTATATTATTTGCAAAACACTTTGAAAGGTTTTGCTTTATTCTTCCCAATTAATACATTCACATTATAGAGTCTCTTGGAGGCAAATAACCCTAACCCAAAGTGGAATTCTAAGGAGATCTGATAGTGTAGTTGTTATAAGTCGAGCTGCCAACCTCAAGGTCAGCAATTCAAAACTACCAGCGATTCTGCTGGATAAATATGAGGCGTTCTGCTCCTGTAAGATGTACAGCCTCAGAAACCCTGTACAGACTTGCTATGAATGAGAACCGACTCCACAGTACTTAACACCATAAAAGTGGAATTCTAGTTGTGGGGATTTTATAAACCGTGATCATTTGATAGTTATTGTATTTAACCTCAAGCAAACCTTTATTTTTAGTCACTGGACTCCTAGTCTACCTAGATAGGATATCAGGCATTCAGATATTGCTTTACTCAATGCAAAATCCATTGATTATGTATTATTTATTCAATATAGGCATCATAGAAGCACAGATGAAGAATAGAGCTACTAATAATTTTGCACAATAAGTTTTAATTAAAACTTTGGAATTATACAATTATATATGTGTGTGTGTGTGTGTGTGTGTGTGTGTGTGTACACAAATGTATATATTTAACTGTATAATATATATGGTGGTATGCTGTAGAGTCGGTTCTGACTCATAGTGACCCTGTACAGAGTTTCTGAGACTGTAAATCTTCATGGAAGCAGAAAGCCTCATCTTTCTCTGCCAGAATAGCTGGTAGTTTCAAACTGCTGACCTTATAGTTAGCAGGCCAATTCTTAACCACTACACGACCAGAGCTCCTTATGTAATATATATTTTGTTGTTAAGTGCCGTCAATTCTGTTCCAATCCGTAGCAACCCTGTATAGGGTTTCTTAGGAGCAGTTGGTGAGCTTGAACTGCCAATTGCTACTACACTTGAGCCCATTGTTGCTGCCACTTTGTTATTCCATTTTATAGGGGGTCTCCTTCGTTTTCACAGATCTACCTCCTTACCAAACATGATGTCCTTTTTCAGGACCTTGTCATCCTGATAATTTTTCTGAGGTATAAGAAGGTTAGAGCAACAATTCTCTGTTCACCTGAGTATAAAGAACATATTCTGAGGAAAAAGGGAAAGAGTACTTTTAAAGTTATATATTTATATACTATAAATCCTGTTAGATTCTATTCTAGCCACTTTCTTATTACTTTAAAGATAAAGTACAATTAACTCCCTTTTAATATCTATTTAAAAATTATAGTGACCAACTATATTAGAGTAACTCTATTGTTTCAGAATCCAAATTGTTCACTCAAATAATATAATTTAAAGCTTTATAAGAAATAAATTGATACTTAATTGATAAGAGTTGTCAATCATAAAATTTGGTATAGCAAGTATCAAATTTTATATTTTTATCTTAGACAACAGATAGGAAATTAAAAAAAAATAGTTTAACTTAACAATAGCTCTGTATTTATATTTTATTAGAAATACACTAGATGTTCTAGGCACATAATTTAATGTCCATTTGAGGTAAGAGATAAATTAATAGTAAGAATTATTATCTCCATAATATTCTTTTTTTTTTAATGTTTTATTGTGAATTATGTGCTAGTTTCCATGGGAGAATATAAGCTTTAAATTCATCCAATCTTAAATCATTTCATTGCCATGATTGCAATCCTCTCCATGCATCATCAACCAATCAAAGAATATGCCCCTCAAGCCTGCCCCTCACTCCTCAGCTCACAATCCCTCTCCCTCTTTGGGTCTATTGTCCCCAGCTGCTCCATCTCTCCACATCATCATCTCTGCCTCCATCTCTGGCATCACTGTTTCTCTGGGTAGGGTTCCACACTCCGCCCTTTTCCCTTGATGGTACAGGTATCTCTGCTCCTAGACTACAAAGTCAACCACTCCCCTCCTTTTGCTACAAAATATCTACCTTTACATTTCCAACCTTCACAGTCAGTCCTGATAGCAATTATTCACTATTGTGCCACAAGAGACCTATCTGCATCTCCTTTCATCAGCCCCGCTCAGACAGATTGGATACTACTCAGTGGAGATTCTATCTTCCTCTGTACCCTCTGAATCTAGGCTCCCTCTTGAAAGCTTGTAAGCCAGTCACTTCTTGCTTTTGTAGACACTCATTTTGGGTAGCCATTGTCCAAGTTGCACATCATTGTCTACCCTGTGAATTGGGGGCGGGGGGGAAATGATCCTCGCTATAAAGATTTGTTCCCTCTTTTGAGCTACTGCATCCATAGCTTTAGGTCAAATTCATCAAATTGCATTAGATTATGCTTTTTTTTTTTTTTTTTTTTACCTCTTCTTTCTTTTTCTAGTTGAGTTCTGATCATCCAGCCACTGAATAGAGGTAGAGTGGGTATTATTTGCAAGTGTGGATGTTATTGAGTATATCCCCTCACTTCTTATCAGATGGATGCTTCACTCTCCACTCTGTGGCTATGTCACTGATGCTGGGCTCAGGAGTACCTAGGTCTTGCTATACTGCTGGCCAACCTGGTCTCAACCTAGGTTCACAGGAGTCTATTGAATGTGGTAGAACTTAGCTTGCAGCTTCATTGCTGTATTTCCCTCACTTCCCCTTATTTGTGACCAACATGCTCACCAGTCAGAGTGCATGTCTGCTCGTGTAGTCCCATTAAGTCTCAGTATTGGAATGGAATTTGCACTAAGGGGATGCCCCATGCTATTCCTACATGGAAAAATAGGTGAGTATTAATAAAGTTGTTGTTGTTGTTGTTAGGCACCATCGAGTTTGTACCAACTCATAGCGACTCTATGCACAGCAGAATGAAATACTGCCTGATCCTGGGCCAACCTTACTATTGTTTCCAAGCTTGAGGCCATCAGTGCTGCTACTTGGCCAATCCATCTTGTTGGGGTCTTCCTCTTTTTCTCTGACCCTCCACCTTACCAAACATGATATACCTCTCCAGTGACTGGTCCCTCTTGACAATGTGTCCAAAGTATGAGAGATGACATTTGACCATACTGGCCTCCAAGGAGCACTCTGGCTGCACTTTTTCCAACACAGATCTGTTGGTTATTTTGGCAGCCCATGACACTTTCAATATTCTCCTCCAACACCATAACTCAAATGCATCAATTCTTCTACCATCTTCCTTATTCACTGTCCAGCTTTCACATGCATATGAGGTTATTGAAAATACCATGGCTTGGGTCAAGTGCAACTTAGTCTTCAAGCTGACATCTTT
>NW_006408586.1:5279173-5289590 GCF_000296735.1 Chrysochloris asiatica
ATCTCCACTGAGTAGTATCCCATCTGTCTAGGTGGTGCTGATGAAATGAAATGAAATGTGGATGGGTCTTTTGTGAAACAATAGTGAATAATTGTTATCAGGACTGCTTGTAAGGGTTGTAAATGTAAAGGCAGATGTTTTGTAGCAAGGAGGGGAGTGATTAGCTTTTCAGTCTAGGAGCGGAGGTCCCTTGGACCATCAAGGGAAAAGAGTGGAGAGCCGGACCCTACCCAGAGAAGCAGTGATGCCTGAGATGGAGGCAGAGACGATGATGTGGAGAGATGGAGCAGCTGGGGACTTTAGTCACAGAGAGGAAGAAGGGCTGTGTGCTGACAACTGGGGGGCAGGCTTGTAGTGTATACACTTTGATTGGTTGATGAAGCATGAAGGGGATTGTAACCATGGCAATGAAACAATATACAATGGGATGAATGTAAACTAATGTTCTCCCATATAAACTATCACATAATTCACAATAAAACATTTTTTTTTAAAGTACATATGATATCAATCTTTATGTATTCCATTTCAACTTTGATCACATCCAGTTTTACTAGTTTATAGCTTAAAATTCCATGCCCTGGTTATTAATGAATATTTGCAGCTGCCACATCATTTGAATCATCAGCAAATGAGCATCCACAATGTTTTGTTTCATCTGTGTTATTAGGTTCTACTCTATTTTGAGGAGGCAGCTCTGCCCAGTCATATTTCGAATGTTTTCTAGCTTCAGGGACTCATTTTCTGGTAATATATTAATGTTCATAGGTTTTAAGTAGATAATCCCTCAGAATTAGACCATCTATCCCTTCTTCCTAGTCTGTCTTAGTCTGGAAGTCCACTGAGTCTTGTACATCATGGGTGACCATGCTGGTATTTAAAATACAGGTTGAATAGCTTCCACCGTGATGCAACACACAAACTACCTTGGTAGAACAAAGTGAAAGACAAGTTGTAGGCAGTTTAAATTTTCAAGCTATTTTTATCTCTTAAAATATAATCTTAAACTGATAGAGAATTGAACTCAAATAATTCATTTAATGAAGAATTGACTTAGCCATTATAACAGATTGTTGAAATCTAGTATATTAGAAAACTTGTACTGCAATTTTCTCTGAAAGGAGCCTTGTTCTTTCAGAAGAGTATGTAAGGTATTGGAAACTAAATAAGAGTGTGAGATATATTTCAAAATTAATTTGCCTTTTTATAAATTAATCTGTTGATACTTTATTTCTTTATTATCAAAAAACAAGTTTGTGGACATTAAAATATGTTTGATGCTTATGAATAAAACTAATACTTTAACGAAGTGATGGTATACTTTTTGTTTTGGATTGGAAACAAAAATCCCTGTGTTACCATTGTATTCTTTAGTTGAAACTTAACCCAATGTGAAGAAAGTGGATTAAAAAGTGCCATTTTGGTTCTTACTCAGAAGTGGTGGTGGTGTGCTGTGGAGTCAGTTCTGACTCATAGTGACCATGAATAGAGTTTCCAAGGGTGTAAATCTTTACAGGAACAGAAAGCCTCACCTTTCTCCTGAGGATTGGCTGGTAGTTTTGAACTGCTGACCTTGAGATTAGCAGTGAGACTCGTAACCACTATGCTACCAGAGCTCTAGTACTCAGCTGGATGTATGTACTCCTACTCTGTAGTTGTTATTGTTGTTGTTGTTAAGTAGCAGTGTATAAAAATCCAAGTTGTGAAGGTATAAAATATGCAGATCCTGCTTCTCTCCTATAGTATCATGACACATCTGTTGTGACAGGAGCCTGCTGTTGAGGGATTATCAGAATAGTGGTAGGAGTTCTTTACTTCTATTTTGTGAACTGCAGTATCTAACAGACATGTATCCAATAGATCTCTAAAAGTTTCAGTGTACCCCTCCATTTAGAGGAGGTCTATGATGCTTCCGGAAGGCGCTCTGGTAGCGTAGTGGTTACGAATCGGGCTGCGAACCTTAAGGTCAGCGGTTCGAAACTACCAGCTGCACCGCGGGAGAAAGATGAGGTTTTCTACTCCCGTAAAGATTTACACCCTCGGAAACCCTATACAGGGTCGCTATGGGTCGGAACCGACTCGATGGCACATAACAACAACAATAATGATGCTTCCGGAGTCCTGGTGTGGTGCTGTAGGATAAGTATGAGACTGCTAACCACAAGATCAGTACTTAAAGTCCACCAGTCACTCCTTGCAAAGTCTACACAGAGTTGCTATGAGTAGGAATTAATTCAATGGCACTTAACGACAACAACAACAACAATGACACTCCAACATCAGTGAAAAGATAATTAAAAAGAAGTAGAAGGGTAAGTAACTTCTTTGTTCTGCTTTGGAAATTTAACTGAAGCACCTCATCTTGATGATTATTCCATTTTGCAGAACCTTTGTCTTTCAAGCTATTAAGAAACTGATGAAAGGCAAAGGTTAATAAACTCACTTTGCTCACTTCATAATGTTGGTGATTTATTCTCTATCTCACTTGCAAAATCTGATAATGTTTTGTGTTAAATATTTGTTACATCTGCCTGTCCTCTCCTTAATTGTCATCCTTTATATGAATTATAACGATTGTCTCTCTACTATAGTCATCAACCCATCAATTCATTCCTGCACAGACATGCCAGAGTAATTTCTCCTAAAATGCAAACCAAGATAAGGCTACTGTTCATACTTAAAGTACAAACACCAAGCTCTTTACTATGAAGCATCCTGCATAGCATGTATTAACTATTCAAATATTTGTTGAAGGAATCAATGGATTATAAATGAACAAAGAAGTGAACAGGACAAATAGTGTACTAACCAGATAATGACTTGCTTTTAATTTTTTAATTCTTCATAGTTTTGTTGTGTGTTTTTGCCTCACACTTTGTGTCCCTCACTGTAATTTCTTGCTCTGCTTTGCTTTGTTATAGTTATATTTAAGTCTGCTCCAAAATCATCTCCTCCAGAAAGTTGTACTGACCAGTCCACCTACCTCTCTTTATTCATATCGTTAAATTTTAAGAATCTTTTTCTATGTAGGTTCACGTTATATTAGGCATGAGTGTATCTTTGTATATAATACCACTGAATTTTAGTGATTTATTTATATGCCTGTCTCTATACCTTGACTAATTTTCTTCAGGTCAGAGAATGTAACGTATATAAATATATTTGCTTCCAGACATGAAATTTACTCTTCCTTCTGACACATAATCATTATCAGATACATGTTTCTGGAATAGAAGCATGATTAGATAACTTATTTTGAATAATTTATCTTTTACTAACCTGTGAGGAAATATTGTTAATGAATATATCCATCCTTATAAATTATTCACAATTACATTTGTAGATATCTTTTGCTGAAATATATAAATAACTTTATCTAAAAATATACAGTTCATACCTACGTGAAGCATTCATATGTATATTCACAAAATACCAAAGATTTGAGGAAATTAAAAATAAACTTTAAGGGAAAATACTGCTATTATATTTTCATGCTTCAGTCAAGGTGTTTTTTTTTTTCTAATTGATGCATTTGTTTTTAATTTGCATTGAATCATGACTTTATATTGAATGTATTAATGTTTCTGGACATGTGGCATAAGGTACTTAGTTTAGACATTTATGCTGTAATAAGCTGCCATCAAGTCAGTTCCAACCTACTGTGACCATTAATAGGTTTCCAAGGAGTGGCTAGTGGGTATGAACCACTCACCTTCTGGTTAAAATAAACCTTGCAGTCAGTGTTTATCCTACAATGCCACAAGTGTTTTGCTTGTTATTGTTAAGTGCTGTCAAGTTAGTTCCGACCCATAGCGACAATAATAATAGATCAAATAAACAATATCTACACCTTATTATATACATCTTATACTAGTTGCTGTTGTTTTGTGCCATTGAATCAATGACTCAATGCAACCTTATGTGACAGAGGAGTATTGCCTCATAAGGGTTTTCTATGCTGTAATATTTATGGACGCACATTACCAAGTCTTTCTCTTAGGAGTTGCTGATAGATTCCAACTGCCTTTTAACTAGAAGACAAGTGCTTAACCATCATGAAACCAGGGCTCATCATGCATGAAACAACAACAAAAAAATAATAATCTTCAGACAATGAGATATTTTTAAGAAAACAGTATAGAGCAGAGCAGATACATTGATGCATTGGGAGTTACTTAACCTAGGTTGCTCAGGGAAATCCTCTCTGGATTGAGGGAGTTGATTTTGAAACATCAGTATAAAAATACCTCAGAAATATTGAGCATTAGATTTCAGACCACCATGATAAAGCTTAGATAACAATAATATGGAGTTACAATAGTTTTTTTTTTTTTTTTCCAATGCATGTAAAATTTATGCTTGCATTAAACTATAAACTTTTTATTTTAACTTTTTATTGTGAATTGAGTGAAGGTTAACAGACAAGATCATCAGTTTTACTTTTGACCAATCATAAGTTTTGTTTCATATAAATGATTACAATACCCTCCCTACAACAGCAGTTATCCAGCTTCCTCTCTGTGGTTTCCCTTTTATATCTTATTTTTTACAAATCAAAAAAGCAAAAATATTTGATGTGCACACAAAAAACATGCATTCATTTTAATGTCCAAATGATACATTTTGCAAGCCTGCCCCCTATTCGTAGGCACACAGCCTTTCTCAGTCCATGGGCCTAGAGTCTTCAGCTGCTCTATCTCTCCATGCCATCACCTCTGCCACCATCACTGCTGTTGCCACTTTTCTAGCTAGGATCTCATGCTCCACTCATGCTCTACCTTCTTGATGGTTCACGGATCCTCTATTCTTGAAATGAAAGATTAACTATTCCCCACTTTTGGTTACACATCCTCTTCAATTACAATTTTGGCAATCACAGTTAATCCTACTAAAAATTATTTACAATTGAATCATAAAATAATATCACCATCATCCTCCATCTCCTTTTACCAGATTCATCTGGAAAAGATGAAATCTATTCAGTGGAGAGTCTACATTACATGCATCATTCTGAAACTAAACATGTATATGAAGGCATATATAAGCCAGCTATTTTGTGATTTTATAGCCCCCTATTTTTGATAGTCAGTGTCTAAATTGCCTGGACCTATCAAACCAGTATACTGAGGAAACAAGATTGTTCCTTGTTATTAAGAATCCTTCCATTTCTGTTTGAATTTTGAGCATCTGCATCCATAAGCAAAGGTCCAGTTCATCAAATTATAGCAAAATAATTTGCTTGCTCAATATATCAATCATCTTCATCTTTATCTGGTCGAGTTCTGGTCAGCTAGACATCCAAATTAGGTTGGATGGGTACTAGCTGCATGTTTGAGAGCTCATGCATTCCTCCCCACACTGCAGAGTTGGCTACTTCATTTTCAGCTCTAGTGTCCAGTGGCTAAGTCAGTGTGCCCTTGGGTTCAGGAGTTTACACATCTCCCTAAACTTCAGCCAGCACTTCCTCTTCTCTGCCTCGTCTCAAGGTCAACAGGTGTCAATGGAGCATGAACAAATAATCCATGTCTTCATTGCTGCATTTCCCCCACTTTAGCTTCTCTACATTCAAGAGCAAGTTTCAGGGTCTCTTCTGGCATCCACTTTGGTCTTTTCTTTTTGTCCTGTAGTTTCAATGACCTTTTGTTTTCTTCAGGCATGATGTGCTTGATTTCATCCAAAAATGCTTTTGGTTTTCAGTCATTAATGTCTAATGCATTAAACCAATTATTGGGATGGTCTGTAAATTCAGAAAGAATATACTCAAGGCCATAGTTTGGCTCTTCTGGACTTGTTTTAAATTTTCTTCAACTTCAACCCGTGCTTGCATAGGAACGATTGATGGTCTATTCCTCAGTCAAAACCTTGTTTTATTTTCACTAATGATACTGAGCTTCTTCATCGTCTCTTCCAACAGATATAGTCAATTTGATTCCTATGTATTTCATATGCAAGGTTAATATGTATTGTTACCTTTTATGTTTCAGAATAAAGATATATGCAATGACTAACTCACTGGTCTTGCAAAATTCTATTATACTATCTCTGGAATTTTTTGTATCACCAAAGATGTATTTTCCAGCTATTGATTTTTCCTCTTTGTTTACAAGTTCACATTCCATCACCAGTAATTATCAAATTTGCATTTTTTATCTCTTTGCATGTTTCATTGCATGTTTGATTTCTTTCAGCCTGAAGGCATTAGTGGAATTCTTCATTTTCTTTTTCTTTATCACTTGCTGTAATGGTTGATGCATACTCTTGAATAATAGTTGTATAAATGATTTTCCTTCTTGCTGTTAATTGCCACAAGTCTGTTCTGACTCATAGTGACCCTGCATAGAATTTCCAAGGCTTTAAATATTTGTGGAAGCACAAAGTCTCATCTTTCTCTCAAGGGATGGTTGGTGGGCTCAACCTGTGATCTTGTGGTTTGTAGTCCAGTGCTGATCTCACAGATCCACTCCAACCTCAGATCTTCCTTGTAGGCATTTGGATATTGTCGTATTATGGCAGCATTGTATCTAAAGGTAGATCTTGAAATGTTATTTTTAAAGATTAATACCATGCCATACCTCTTCAGTTTGTCATTATCAGCAGCATAGTAAATTATATGGCTGTCTGATTAAAAATGGCCCATACAAGTCCATTTTAGCTCACTGAAGCCTAGGGTGGTGTCTTGCTATGGTGCTGTATGATGGAAACTGGGCTGCTAACTTCAAGGTTGGCAAGTTCAAACCCATCAGCTTCTCCTCAAAAGTATTATATAGGGTTTCTGTGAGCTGGTACCTTCTCTATAATATTTAACAACATCAACAACAGTGCTTAGGTTATAGATATTTTTGGTGTTTCATTTAGTTTTTGATGACGTCAATTTTCCTAGTTTCATGCTCCCTATTTTGCATGTTCTGATTATTAATAGATATTTGCAGCTGTTTCTTCTCATTTTGAATTATGTTCCATCAGTAAATGAAGCTCCCCTAAACTTTGCTCTGGCCATATCTTTAAGATAAACTCTACTTTGATGAGACAGTTCTTCACCAGTCATAATTTGAGTGCTTTCCAACCTGGGGGTTCATCTTCCAGCACTATAGCACACAAAGTTCAGCTGCTATTTATATGGTTTTCAGTGGCTTTAACATTCAGAAGTGGTCTGCCTTTCCTTCTTCCTAATCTGTCTTAGTTTGGAAGATCTGTAAAAACCTGTCCACCATGGGTGACCCTGCTGTATTTAAAATACCAGTGGACAACTACCATAATCAGAGCAATACAAAGACCACTATAGCAGGATAAACTGACAGATGTGTGGTGATGCTCCATGTTGGATTGTCACATATCTTTAATTTGTAAAAAACACAACAACAACAAACTCAATATAAGTAAAGCATAATAAAGTGCAGTTTATAAATCAAAGCATGTCTGTATTAAGGAAATATACAAAGGACAGTGTTTAGCAATTTTTCACATGCAGCAAAAGCTAGTATAGAAAGAAGCCTCAGTTAGGAATGGACTTTGCATGCTGTGTAAAGAAAGATTCATGTTGCAGAAATGTGTGATTATGTAGGGGTAAGAGAAGGATTGTACACATGGACCTCGCCAGAGGTTGGCCCAGGATCGAGCATTGTTTCGTTCTGCTGTGCATGGGGTCGCTATGAGTCGGTTCTGACTCGATGGCACCTGACAACAACAACAACAAGAGAAGGATTGAAAAGATAAACAGGAGTTAAAATAATAAGTTAGATTGCATTATAAATGCAGGAAAAGTCATTCTAAGATTTTTCTTGGGGGGAGTAATAAAATAGGAGCCTGCTTGTACAGTAACTAAGCAATAGGCTGCTAACAGAAAAGTTGGGATTGTGAATCCATCAGATTCTGCTGGAGACATATGTGGCAATCTGCTTCTGTAAACATTATAACGTTGGAAACCCTATGGCAATTATACTCTGTTTTACAGAGTTGCTGTCAATCAGAATTGAGTCTACCACAACACGTTTGGCTTTGGTGTTTTCAAAGAAAATACTCTAAAAGACATGCAGTTGGCTTGGATAATATGTATGGAGAATATAAAGGAATAGAAGAATGATTTTCAGGTTCTTGGTTTTAGAAACTTGGTGGGTGGGTGGTAGTGTTATTTACTAAGTTAGAAAAGATTTAGCGAACAACTATGCAGGGGGTGGAGATTGATAACTGAGTAATTTGAGAAGCCTATTATTAAACATGCAAGTGAATATTTCTTCTAAGTGCTATGTCATTAGACCAATTATGAGAACCTTAGGTTACCACAATATGTGTTAAATTATTAATACTTACTGTGACTTAATGTGTTACCATTTTCACATGATATATTTATATTTTAATGAGTTTTTACTAAACATTTTGTCCTAGATAAATTGCTCTAATCCTTATACCAGCAACATGACAGATAGGCTGTAAAAGTTAATGCCTTGACAAGCAATCATCATTTGGAAACATACATGCCACTCCACTCAAATTTAGGGCTCATTATTGTCCAGTACAGTGATCTGTTTCACCTTTCTCTAAGGTTAATCGCTTCTCTATTCACATTTAGAGGAGGTGGTCTCTGAGAATAAGAAAATAATACTTGTATTCATCTGTGTCTAGTGTCTTATGCACATAAAGAGTTCTGGTGGTGTCATGGGTTAAGCATTGATCTGTTAACTACAAAGTTGGCAGTCCAGACTCACCAGTTGCTTTGTAGGAAAAAATTAGACTGTGTGCTCTTGTAAAGTCTTACAGTCTCAGAAACCAGAAGGAGTAGTTTTACGCTGCCATATAGATTGCTTATAAATTAGAATTAACTTGATGGTGGTGGTGATTATGTGTCTTGGAGTTGGTTACAACTCATAGAGACCCTGTATAGGGTTTCTGAGGCTACAATTCTTTATGGGAACAGAAAGCCTCATCTTTGTCCCATGGAATGACTGGTTTCAAATTGCTGACCTTAAGGTTAACAGCCTGATTTGTAACCACTGCACAACCAGAGCTCCTTAGAGTTAATTTGATTTGTTGTTGTTAAGTGCTGTCCAGTGGTTCCAACATATAGCGACCCTGTATAGGATTTTCAAGGAGCAGCTGGTGAGCTTTAACTGCTGACTTTGCAGTTCAAAAAACTTTGCAGTCTGGCACATTAGCCCACAATGCCACATCAGGACTCCAGTTAGCTTGATAGCAGTTGTTACATTTGTTCATCAAGAACTGCTTCTGAGATAACTTGGAAAATATCTGAGAAACCTGTTCACTAGTTAATCTGGGCCACCTGCTTCCACACAATAACTAAAGGTACTAAGCTGCTATCTGATTAAGTATAAAAAGCATTACATGGGTGCTTTAAAAAATAATAAGATAAAATGTTGAGAATACACAGCTGCATATTTCTCTAATTATTAAAACCAAGAAACAATTTATTCTTCAAATAGTCTATTTGTCATAGTCATGCTATCAATCTATTTTTACGAGGGTCAAAAATGAGTAAACTCACAATGTCTTAGGATATATTCAATTGTTGTCATTGTTAAGTGCCATTGAGTCGATTCTGACCTGTGGAGACCCTGTATAGGGTTTTCGAGGAGCAGCTGGTAAGTTTGAACCACCGACCTTGCAGTTCAAAAGGCTTTGCAGTCTGGCACATTAACCCACAGTGCCACACCAACATTCAGTTATTGGATTGAAATCATTAATTTGGAATCTACTGGTTGTTGAATGACAACAGTCTCAGAAGAAGAGGAGTGAACCTGTTTGAATCTGAGAAGAGAGAAGGGCAAAGGAGACATGATGGAAAATATTAGTGCTTCGCTCATTCTCATCTACTCAAAATCAGAATTCACATTAGTAGGTAGATTAAAACATTCAAAAATTACAGTACAATGTAACCTCATTTGGTTTATATTAGGGTATGTCAAAAAGTATTGCTACTTTGATATGAAGTAGAAGAGTTGCACAAAAGCACCCATACTTGTAGATAGACAAAATCCATTCAATCTAGCTGTGATGACTTAATGTTCAGAACTCGCCTAGAGGAAAATTAAAAAAAAAAAAAAGCTTCTGATAAAGGAAACAAGTGTATATTGCTACAATTTGGTGAATTTAACCTATTCTTATGGATGTAGTAGCTCAAAATACAAACTGAGAGAGAAGGAGTCTTCGCATTAAGGATCAATCCTATCCCCTCTGTATACAGGATTGATACTTAGACATTGACAACCTAAAATGGGGGGAAGGGGCTATAAGGGCACAAAGTGACTGGCTTACAAGTTTTCAAGAGGGAGTTTAGTTCCAGAGTGTGCAGGGGAAAGTAGAATCCACAATGAATAGTTTCATCTTGTCTAGATGGGTCTGGTGAAAAGAGATGGGGATAAGATTCTTATGATTCAATAGTGAATAATTGTTATCATGACTAATT
>NW_006408586.1:5290335-5291712 GCF_000296735.1 Chrysochloris asiatica
AGCTCACCCACATGGCCCAATTTTCAGCAAAGCAGTAGACAGGTAGGTATAAGTGGGGAGACAACGATACTAGTAAGGTACTTTCACCATGGAATAATTAACCATTCAATATCAAAAGGGCAGCACTTGTCAAGACAAGACAAGAATCACCCCTGCAAGCCTCACATGAGTTGTACTCAGCACCTACCTGCAGCTGTTTACTACTAGCAGCCCTCTGTTTACTACTGGCAGCACTTCCCTTGAAGATGCCTAAGGAAGTGCATCATGGAAAGAAGGAAGTGGAAAACTTTGCCTTTCAGGCAGAGATTTCCTAACTCATGTTACTCATCAACAATACTTTCTATTTGATCATTGATGCTTCTGATGCCCTAGACAAGATTAACTATGAGACCTTGATGGAGCCTTCCAAGTTGGACAGTGGTAATGGAACGTATTCTAACTCTGATAGATACCGTCATCAAAAAGATAACACATAATGAACAAGTGGGATTCATATCAAGGATCCAAGGATGGTTCAACATTAGAAAAATGTTTAATGTAATCCATCATATAAATAAGAAAAAAATAAAAGAACCACATGATCATATTGATTGAGGCAGAAAAGGCATTTGACAAAATCCAACATCCATTCCTGATAAAAACACTCAAGAAAGTAGGAACTAAATGGAAATTCTTCAACATAATTAAGAGCATATATACAAAACCAACAGCCTACATTACTCTAAATGGAGAGAAACTGAAAACCTTCCCTCTGCAAACAGGAACCTGACAAGGATGCCCTATGTCACCACTCTATTCAATATTGTGCTGGAAGTCTTAGCCAGAGCTATACAGCAAGACAGGGAAAGTAAAGGCACCCAAATTGGCAAAGAATAACTAATACTCTATATACAGACGATATGATCATATACATAGAAAACTACAAAGACTAGAGGTAGATGTTTTTTGACAAAAGGAGGAGAATTAATGATTTTGAAGCCCAGGAGGGGAGGTCCCTGGAAGCATCAAGTGAGAAGAATGGAGAGCGGGACACTAGAGGCAGTGACAACAGGGATGGAGACAGGGAAGATGACGTGGACAGATGTAGTGGCTGGGGACACTGTAATTAGTGAGGGAAAAAGGCTGTGTGCTTGTGGCTGGCGGGAGAGTGTGTGGGCCTGTGTGGTGTACCCTTTGGGGTTATTTGATGATGCATGGAAGGGACTGTAATCATTGCAATAAAACAAAATACCATAGGATAAGAGTAAAGCCGATGTTTTTCCATGTAAACCTCAGAATAAAAACTTTGGAAAAAAAAAAAAAAATGGACACAGGACATGAACAGACACTTCACCAATGAAGAGATCCAGGCAGCCAACAAACATGAATAAATGTTCA
>NW_006408586.1:5292527-5293662 GCF_000296735.1 Chrysochloris asiatica
AAAAAAAAAAAAAAAAAAAAATCCTTACCAATAGCAGAGAAACACTGTGAAATATATTGCCAGAAAATGAACCCCCTAGGTTGGAAGGCATTCTAACTGTGACTGGGGAAGAGCTGTCTCCTTAAAATAGAGTTTACCATGATTTTGTGAATGGAGTAAAGCCCTCAGGACCTTCACTTACTGATGGGGCACAACTCAAAATGAAGAGAAACAGCTGTACACATCCATTAATAATCAGAACATGGAACGTACCAAGTATGAATCTAGAAAAATTGGAAATTGTCAAAAATGAAATAGAAAGCATAAATATCAATATCCTAGGCATTAGTGAGCTGAAATTAGCTGACACTGGCCATTCTGAATCTGATAACCACATGGTTTACTATGCTGACAATGACAAATTCAAGAGAAATTGTGCTGCATTTATCATTAAAAAGAACATATCAAGATCTGTCATGAGGTACAATGCTGTCTGTGATAGAGTATTATCTATGCACCTACAGTCAAGACCAGTTAATACCACTATTATTCAAACTTGCTCACTAACCACTAAAGCCAGTGAGGATGAAATAGAAGAATTCTACCAACTTTTTCAATCTGAAATTGATCAAACATGCAATCAAGGTATATTGATAATCACTGATGATTGGAAACAAAGAGGAAGGATTAATATTGGGAAATATGATCTTTGCGATAGAAATTATGCTGGAAATAGTATGATAGAATTCTGAAAAAACAATAATTTGTTCATTTTAAATATATTTTTAAACAGCATAAGAGATGACTATACACATGGACCTCACCAGATGGAATACACAGAAATAAAATTGACTACATCTATGGAAAGAGACATTGGAAAATCTCCATATCATTAGTCAAAACAAGGCGAGGGGCAGATTGTGGAACAGACCATCAATTGTTCATATTCAAATTCAGGTTTCAGCTGAAGAAAATTAAAAGAAGCCCACAAGAGCTAAACTATGACCATGATATGTCCCACCTGAATTTAGAGATCACCTGAAGAACAGATTTAATACATTAGACACTGAAGACTGAAGACCATAAGAGTTGTGGGATGGCATCAAGAATATCATACAGACTCAACCAGGAGAAGAAAGAAGAGGAAAAAAAAAAA
>NW_006408586.1:5296867-5307039 GCF_000296735.1 Chrysochloris asiatica
TGTGACAACAATTGTGAGGTTAGCCTAGGACCAGGTAATGTTTTGTTGTGTAGTGCATAAGATCGCTATGAGTTGTTACAGATTCGATGGCACCTAACAACAACATTACTGAGTGCCATCAAGTTGTTTCACAGGATTCTATATAGGGTTTCCAACGATAGACTGGTGGGTTTGAACTGCCTACCTTGATGTTTTGTTGTTGTTGTTAGGTGCCATCGAGTTTGTACCGACTCATAGTGACCTTATGCACAGCAGAATGAAACACTGCCTGATCCTGGGACAAACTCACTATTGTTGCCACACTTGAGTCCATCGATGCTGCCGCTTGACCAATCCATCTCGTTGGGGGTCTTCCTTTTTTTCTCTGATCTTCCACCTTACCAAACATGGTATAGCAGTCAAGTATGTAGACTAGAGTACCACATCATACTGAAAAACAGGAGCATGGCAGAAATAGTTAAATATTACACCAGAGGAAAACTGATAATAAAATTTCAAAACATTATTCTAATGAACCACAGCACATAGGAATAACCCTGTGGGGAACTTGGAGTTCTGGTGTGGTGCTGTGGGTTAATGCATCTGACGCAAAGCCATTTGAACTGCAAGTTAGGTAGTTTAATCTCACAAGCTGCCCCTCAGAAACCCTATACAGGTCCTTATGGGTTGGAACCGACTCAATGGCACTTAACAACAACAAAATATTCTCCTAGGTTATAAAACGTCAAGTGAAGCAACATGGTAGACAGCACGTCATCGTAAAACTATTAGAATAAGACTCATTGCTGAAGTGTACCATACCTATTTATTCTACCTGATAACTTTTTTACCTCTCCTCATCTTTCTAAGTATTGCATATACTGCACAAGTCAGAGAGTTCCTTAAATTGGTAAACTATCTCATTTTATTTTATATTTCCACAGAGATAACCTAAGCATAGGGTTTTTGTTTGTTTGTTTGTTTTTTATAAAGACCTATGCTTGAATAAGTTCTGCCAGAATGCAGAATCAGGAAGGAAATAAGATTTGGGACTTCACATTCATATCAAGGTCAAACTCATTACTCACAAAAACTAAATTGATATTTATACAGTAGAAAGAGTCTCTTCTTTGTAATCTTTTAAGCAGTAAAGCCTTTTGTGACACAAATTAATTTGTTTCACCTTCTTTTAAATTGAAAAGTAAAATACTTATTTGGAGAAATTTTTCTTTTTTCATGTAAGAAAGAATAAGGTAGATTTTCTCTTTCATAATTGAAAATAAATCACGGTTTGCTTATATTCTATAATATACTAAAGAAAAATGTTAAGATGATATGTGGAAGATCATTTAAACTTTAATTATATTTCTAAGTATCAGGAAAAAATAACAAATTTATTTAGTTAACTGAAAGGAGAAAGATTAAAAATATTTGTAAAAAATAAGACTAATGATCACCTTACACAAAAATAAAGTATTTTGGAAACATCTTTATTTTCTCTTATAACATTGATGGAAAAATGCAGATTCTCCTGTATAGAAGAAAGCATAAATCCTTCATTTTATTATGTTCATATTTCAAAATAAAATTGACTTTGATGCATTTATTCAAAGTAGAATGGATTAGGAATCCCTTTACTGAGATTTTTAAAGTCAAATTTGCACATGCAAATTACAGAATGCATAGGGCCTTTCAATAAACAATGACTATTCATTGGTAAATAATGACTTTAATTGTTATTTTTTGCAAGATTATGGAGGAATCAGCAAGATCTGAAGTTATTTTAGGCAAGTATGAATAGACTATAATTTCAATAAGATAGTGAATAGTGATAAAAGAACAAAGCTCATTGAATTTTTATTTAGCTTGAAAGTAAATCATGCAGACAAAAGACAATTTATAACCTTGAGTATGCACACACTGAGTGAACAGCACAAAGTGCTATTTTTTGATTGGTTATGAAATTTTGGCTTATAAAACAATGATTTTAATATAAGGTGAATACAAGATGAAAAAATTTGGACTAAAGATCATTAATCCAAAACTAAAACAATTTAAAAGGCAAAAATCTCTAAAAACTCAAACCTGACAGGTCAGTTTGTAACTTGAACTGAAGCAAACAAAAACGTGTAGTAAATATAAAGAAAATACAAATAAAGCTTTTAAAACTACATGGGGCAGGTGATAGAATTTTCTTGTGAATCTATGGGTAACAAGATCTATACATTACAGAGGGTCTGGCATGACCTCATGTTAACCTAATGCAGAACCATCTTCAAGAACCACATTTTCAAACAATGTCCCATGTACAGGTTGGTATTATTTTAAGCTGTCGTTAAAGTCAATTCCAACTCATGGACACCCTACAGAGTAGAGTAGAACTATCTTCCATTGAGTTTTCAAGGTTGTGACATTTCTGAAGCATATTGCCAAACCTGTCTTCCTTGGTGTCCCTGGTGAGTAGATGTGTTTAAACCACACATCTCTTGACTAGTACTCAAATGCTTAACTTTTTGTGCTACTTTTGAGGGGACACAAATCAATCCAAAAAAAGCAACAAAAAGAGAAATAAATTCTGACACACTGAAGTGATCGAACTTTGATCTTTTCATTCAAATGTGTAATAGTATTAAGCTTCAAATAAGGTTCAAAAATTTCTATTTAATATCTGATGACTCCTATAACATAATTTAATTTTATGTGTAATTGTTTTGTTAAGGGAACAAACTCATTAATATATCTATTGCTTCATATTTTATGTGTGCATAAGAAAGAATGGTCACCATGAATAAGCATGTGTGCAAACTACTCAATAGGAGCTAGGAATATAATGTCTAGAAAATGTAAACACTGCCTTTGAAATCTGAGTATATTTAAAACCGTTACCAAACATAATAAATAAATATGTGCATCTTACAAGTTATAAACAAAGAATACATCATACAGCTAGAAAAGAATCATTCTGTAGAGAATAGATCACAGAGAAAAATCTATCAAAGTTTCTCCTCTAAATATGATGTTTGTTCTTGGCTTTGTTCTGTTTGTTTTTTTTTTTTGTTTTTTTTTTTGTTTTGTTTTTTTTGTAGAATTCCTTAAACAGTTTGGTCAATCTGCTACTAGTTGTAGTGTGCTGAGTTTTGATCATAAATGAATGTTAAGTTGTTTTAAAAATAGCTTTTTTATTATATGGGATTATTATAATTTACAAACATAAAAAACAGTCTTGTATTTGTTGAATTATTAGCTTTGTATGTATTTCTAATGTTTGCTAATAATTTGCTTTGCATTTTTCCATTCATTAGTGAAATTTTCCTTTTTTTCTTATGTCCTCAGATTTTTGTATTGATGTAATCTTCCCCTAATAAAATGAATTAAGAGGTGATTTTATAGAAATGCCATTTTTTTTTACTGAATGTTTATAAAATCCAATGAAACTATCTAAGTAGTCTTCAAGTCAATAGCTATTAGTTGTAAGTACATCTAGAGTTCTGATCTGTTTCTCTGCTTTCACACCTTGTAGTGAGATGGTCAGATGGACTTCTACTGAAACCTGCAGTGTCTCTGTTTAGCATATCTCCAAGTTTGTTTCTCAGGACTTCTGCAATAGCATCACCTGATAATTTGTTTGAAATGCAAAATTGTGGATGTCAGCCCAGAACTATCAAATTAGATATTCTTGGTTTGGGACCAGCAACTTGTGTTTTAGCAAACCCTCAAGCTTATTTCAATGTAACCAAAATCAAATGTCAGGATCTCTTATTTGTGTTGCCCTATTGTCTCAGATCCTGGCACTAAAATATGTCACCATTTTATTAGATTTTTGGTTATATATATATAACCTTTGTCAGATTTTTTCCATTCTCAGGAGCAAGCTACCATACATATAGCAATATTTATTACATTTAAATAATTCAAACCAACATGGATCAATCAAATGCACATATACAATTTTTTTAAAGAAAATAATATTAAGTTGCCAAAGTTATACATATAATAATGGTCACAGGCCATAAATCTGTACAATGATACTAATTACAGTATCAAATGGTGGTGGTGGTGGTATGCAGTAGAGTCAGTTCTGAATAATAGAGATGCTGAACAGGGTTCCTGAGACTGTAAATGTTTATGGGAGCAGAAAGCCTCATCTTTCTCCAACGGAACGACTGTTAATTTCAAACTTCTGACCTTGAGGTTAGCAGCCTAACTTATAACTACTACACTGCAGGTATTATATAGGATAATGCAAATGCACCAAATGATGATGTATAAATACATTAATAAGAATTTCATTAAATAATATTTTTCAATGGTAAGTAACATAGTATGCATCCAATAACATTTAGTTGAAAGTCTTTGCATATGTAAATTACATATTTGCATATATGTATATAGAGAGTCCTGGTGTGGTGCTGTGGGTTAATGCTGCTTTGGACTGCAAAGTCAGTTTGAACCACAAGGTTGGAAACCCTATACAGAGTCGCTATGAGTCAGAATTGGCTGGACAGCACTTACCAACATATATATATATATATATATATATATGTATGTTGTTGTTGTTAAGTGCCGTTGAGTCGGTTCCGACCCATAGCGACCCTGTACAGGGTTTCCAAGGGTGTAAATCCTTACGGGAGTAGAAAGCCTCATCTTTCTCCCGCGGAGCGGCTGGTAGTTTCGAACCGCTGACCTTAAGTTTCGCAGCCCGATTCGTAACCACTACGCTACCAGAGGTCCTTTTTTGTGTGTGTGTGTGTGTGTGAGCTAAAATATACATATATATATCACATGTATATTTTAACACACACACATTTTATCTATTTAAGTATATATATGGGCTGCGAGCCGCAAGGTCAGCAGTTCGAAACTACCAGCTCTTCTGCGGGAGAAAGATGAGGCTTTTTCCTTCCGTAAAGATCTACAGACTTGGAATCCCTGTACAAGATTGCTATGAGTCGGAACCGACTCCACAGCACATAACAACTATAAATGAATATTTATAAATGACAGGAGTCCTGGTGTGGCACAGTAACATAAGCACAAGACTGCCAGTTAGATGTGAACTGCAAGGTCAGAGGGTACATCTCACCAGCTGCTTCTGGTAAACCCTATACTCAATAGCACTTAACAATTATAACATGAATGATAAGATATCATGTATAGAATTATAGTGCAATATGCATATTAAAAACAATTTTCCTTTTTAAGATATGAATGTGTTATTAAGTCTCCTCCTGTCGGTTCTGACTTATAGCGACCCAAGGAGCAGTTGGTGAGCTTGAACCGCTGACCTTGTGGCTTAAATAGACCTTGTGGTCCAGTGGTTTATCCCAAAGTGCCTCACCAGGATATGTACCTATTAAGGGTCCCTGGTGACACTTTCTGGTTAAGTACTGGACTGCTAACCCCAAGGTCAAAAGTTCAAACTTAGCAGCCGCTCTAGAGGAAAACAATGAGACTTTCTGCTCCATTAAAGATTTACAGCCTTGGTTACACAGTACAGGGTCACTAAGAGTTAGAACCAACTCAGTGATATTGAATGTTGGTTTTTTGGGTTTGTTTGTTTGTTTGTTTGTTTGTTTTGGCTTATATGTTCACATACGTTAACATGCTGACTTTATACAAAATATACAAAAATGCTAACATTTATTTTCCCTTCTGAATTGTGGGATATGAATGATTGTTAGGTTACTATAATTTATGATGTTTTTGTAGTGCATTATGATCTCATTAGAAAACCAATAGAGTTTCCTCAATTTTTAGAGGCTATGATTGAAAATCATCCTAAAGACCAATTACTCTTTTTTGGCATAGATTTGGAAATATAATTTGTATTACAATGTGGAAGTCATATGTAGAATAAAATTTCACTGAATGGAATACATTTTTTAAAATAATTATAGCCAAGTAAAAATGCAATGGCCTATCTTATAATATTCTGGGTTTCTTTCTCCATATAATATTTAGTCTTCTTGATGTTACTCAGGATTCATACAAAAAAAAAATTTTTTTTGATTTATCTTTATTTGATAGAAATACTAAACTAAGTTTCCCTTTTTAACAGTGGTGCTACAAATAGTATTCGATGTAATTGAGTAAATGTTCACAATATATGAAGTAAAAATTCATTTGGTAAGAGATGGTAAAATATTCAACCAAATATCACTATCCCTGCACCTCCTCTTTCTTTCAGAACTATCATAATGAACAAATAAAATATAAACTTTTATTTTATAAATTTGTTAAAAACCTGTCACAAGACACAATTTTGGGGCATTTTCTGCTTTGAAAGTTTGAAGATGATAAGCATTTTAAACAATAGTATGATGCTCACATCACAGTGTATATAGTAAAATTGGAAGCATGTATAAAATATAAAATTATTAAATATCTTCCATAAGGGTGAAACCCAAATTTGACGTGTTCCCTTTTTCATTTGCATTACTTCACACAAGCCTGTGATAATTTTTAATCATAGAAAAAGCCCAATAAATATTTCTAAAGGCAATAATATATTCATGAAAAAACAAATGGAGGTTAATGGAGGATGAGATAACACATTTTCAGTTTTATTTGTCTGGGATAAACATCCATGCACTTGACATAAATTTGCTAATATTTTCTCATATTGAAAATTACAATGTAAATTTACAAAAACTTTCCTACAAATTGTTTAGAAATTGGAATGCAGGACCTGGAAATGCATTTAGAGTACAGTTTAAGATAAGTCTTTAGAAAAATAGATAACTTTTCAGTAGTGCTGAAAAGATAAACAGAAAAGATAGTATTTTGATAACCATAAAAAAAGGAAAAGAAAAAGTGAGAAGCACATTGATTAAAAAAAGATATATTATAAAATGTGCTTTGACTTTCCATTTCCCCTCTTTTAGATTTTATTACTTAGATTTTAGGAGTGTAGTGGCTCTATAAGATAAGCACTGAACTGCTAAATACAAGGTAGTCAGCAGTTAGAGTTCACCAGCTGCTCCAAGGGACTAAGTTGAGGCTTTCTCCTCCCATAAAATTTATAGCCTCAGAAACACTATGCAGGGTAGTTATGAGTTGAAGCTACTTGACCGAACGTCCTAACAACAAAAACTTTGAATTTATGAGCATGCAATGTGATTCATGGAAAAAGCAATCAAGAAATCAAAGAGTGTTATTACATTAGTCAAATCTTGTTGTAAAACAAACAAGCATCTTTCAAGTGTTAAAGAGCAAAAATGTCACTTTAAGAACTAGCATGCAACTGACCCAAGTAATATAGTATTTTCAATTGCCTTATAATCATGTGAAAGTTGGTAATGAATGAGAAAGACTGGAGAAGAACAAACACATTTGAATTATGGTGTTAGATAAGAATATTGAGACTACTATGAATTGACAGAAGAACAGACAAATCTGCCTTGGGACAAGTAGAAGCAGAAGCTTCTTAGAAGACAGAATAACAGGACTCATATTTTAGGTATGTTGTCATGAAGGAGCAGGCACTGCAGAAGAATATCATGCTTGGTAAAGTAGATGGTCAGCAACAAAGAGGAATACCCTTGACAAGATGGATTGACACAGTAGACGGCAACATTGACCCCAGACATCACAACAATTGTGAGACTGGCAAAAGACCAAGCAGTGTTTTGCTATATTGCGCATAGGATGATAGGAGTCAGATCAGATTCAACAGTACCTAACAACAATAATGCAACAACAAGAGTCAACAAAGGACTTAAAATACTTACTAATGAATATCAAAGACCACAGACTTCAATAAGGGATGAATCTCAATGTAAAGAAAACAAAAATTCTTACTGCTGGACCAACAAACTATCCATCAGTGGAGAGAAGATTGAACTTTTCAAAGACTTAATTTTACTCAGTTCATCCATCACCACTTATGGAAACAGCAGTCAATAAATCAAACAACTCATTGCATTAGGCTAATCTGCTGTACAAGACCTTTTTAAAGTATTGAAGAGGAAAGATGTCAGTTTGAGGACTAAGATGTGCCTGACCAAACCATGATATTGTCAATAACCTCATATGAATATGAAAGTTGGACATTAATAAGGAAGACCATAGAAGAATTGATGCTTTTGAGTTATGGTGTTGGAGGAGAAAATTAAAAATGCTATGGACTGCCAAAAAAACAAACAGATCTCTATTGGAAGAAATATAGCCAGAGTGTGCCTTGGAAGTCAGGATGGCCAAACTTTGTCTCTCATACTCTGAACATATTATCAGGAGGGACCAGTCACTGGAGAAGGATATCACGTTTGGTAAATTGGAGGATCGCAGAAAAAGAGAAAGACCTCCAATGAGACGGATTGGCACAGTTGCGGCAGCAGTGGACTCAGGCGTAACAGTAACTATGAGATCGTCCCAGGACCATGTTCCTTCTGTTGTGCATAGGGTTGCTATGAGGCAGTACTTACTCGATGGTACCTAACAGCAACAACAATACAACAACATAAACCTAATTGAAATAAATATAATTATAACACAATGAATCACATTTAAACTTATTTCTGCACAATTAAAAACCAGAAAACTGTTTCAATAATATATTGCATATATTTATGCTTGCATCTCAATCCAAGCAAATTGTATTTTGTACAAAGTACTATGAAGGAACCTCAATCTCAATTATCCTTTGATTGAAAGGAAGGTCTATATCTAAATAGTGTTGTTATTAAGTGCTGTTGATTCGATGCCGACCCATAGTGACCTGATACAGAGTTTCTGAGGAGCAGCTGGTACGCTTGAACCATCAACCTTGACGTTCAAATGGTTTTGGAGTCTGGCGCATTAACCCACAGCGCCACACCTAAGCATAATATGACAGCCTGACTCATTCTATTGTTAAAAATTTTTATTTGTTATTATTAGTTGCTGTTGTTGTTAGTTGTCCTGGTGTGGCACTGTAGGAAAAGCACTGCAAACCATGAGATTGTGGTTTAAGTGCGTCAGCAGCTCCTTAGAAACCCTACACAAGGTTGCAGCCTCTAAATACACTAACTGTAATACACTAGCCATAATATGGCACCCTGACTCGTTCTATTGGTAAATACTTTAATTTATTATTTACTGCTGTTTTTAAGTGCCGTCAGGTCAGTTCTGACTTAGCGATCCTGTACAGGCTTACCAAGGAACAGCTGGTGGGTTGGAACTATTGGCCTTGTGGTTTGCAGTCTAGTGCTGATTCTACAACTCAGACGTTATCATTCAGCACGAGATTTGACATATGCTAAGGAGCTGTGGTAACGTAGAGATTATGAGTTGGACTGCTAACCTCAAGGTCAGCAGTTGGAAACTACCAGCTGTTCCGTGGGAAAAAGATGAGGGGTTCTGCTCCCCTAAAGATTTACAGCCTCGGAAACCCTGTGCCAGGTCACTATTAGTCAGAACCGACTCCATGGTACTTAACAACAACAACAACTGCTGATTAATAAATTTTACATGTTCCTGGGTTATTTTGGAGTCTTTGGGTGATGGAAAAGCTAATATTCTTGGCAGCCAATCCATCCAGAGATGCCTCAGAAGAAATGCCTGGAAATCTAATTCTGAAAAATCAACCATTGAAAACACTATGGAGCACAATTCTCCTCTGACATACATGGGGTTCCCATTGACTATTGCTGTTTGTTTTTGTTTGGAACTGATTATACATTTTCTCTGTGTATTTTTTGTATGTGTGTGCATTGTGTTTTGGGTAGAGAAGCAATCTATTCTGTAACTTAGGGATGAGACGATTTTGACTCTGCTCTCTGCCTCAAAATATTTTTTGATATTTCCTTTTGGTCTGGATCCTCCTTTTAAATTCCTTCCGGGATCCACCTTCGTTCTTTTCACATGCAATTATCTTGACTACACTTCTCACTCTTGCTTGAAAAGGAGAAACCTTTATCCACACATATCCTTTTTTTTTTTAAATGCTAGCTCCCATCCTGTAAGCATCACTTCTGACTAAAAGCAGAAAATAATTCTAGCAATAAGGTAATTTCTTTCTTCTTTTAAGAATAAGGAAGACCATAGAAGAACTGATGTATTTGAATTATAGTGTTATGCTGGGGACAGCATATGCAGACCCTGGGTTGATCAGTAGCAGCCCCATTAAATCACCTCTGAATATAATCAGTTTAACCCAGATGCTCTCCTTCCTCCTGAAAGTATATAGAAATATTAAGAACAATGTAGCATTTTAG
>NW_006408586.1:5307407-5314653 GCF_000296735.1 Chrysochloris asiatica
CTGAGGTAGAATGAGTTCTGCATGCAATGCTGTGCAATGCTGTGCAATGCTAGGCAATATGTTTGCAGATCTGTCTACCTGCCAGCTTGCATCATATCTGTGTGTCTGTCTTTTTTGTATATATTTCATCTCTCTATTTCTCTATCACTTTCACCTCCAGATCGCCCTTCTTCGTGACATCCACACTTCCTTGTCAAGGCGTGACCGCGACATAGGACCTCAACAATGTTACAGAAGAATATTGAAAGTACCATGGGCTGCTAGAAAAACAAAAAAAATCTGTGTTGGTAGAAGTACATCTTGGATTTAAAGAAGCTACAACAACAATAATTTCTATAAACATAAATTTGCTTGATCTTCTAGCAGTCTAGCAGTCCATGGTATTTTCAAATTTATTTGCATATGACACTATTGAAAATATCATAACTTGGGTCAGGTGCACTTTAGTTTTCAAACTAACATCTTTGCTCTTCAACACTTTAAAGAGTTCTTGTGCAGCAGATTTTTTCTAATGCAATAAGTCATTTGATTTCTTGACTACTGTTTCCATGAGTATTGATAATTGATCCATGAAAAATGAAGTCTTTGACAACTTCAAGCTTTTCTCCATTTACCATGATGCTATTTAATGGTTCAGAGGTGAGGATTTTTGCTTTCTTTACTCTGAGATGCAACCCATACAGAAGGCTGTAGTCTTTAATCTTCATCAATTAGTATTTTAAGTTTTCTTTGCTTTCAGCAAGCAAGTTTGCATCATTTGCATATTACAGGTTGTTAATGACTCTTCCTCCAATCCTGATTCCATGTTCTTTTTCATATAATCAGCTTCTTTGATTATTTGCTCAGCAAATAGTTTGAATAGACAAACTACAACACTAGCACACGTTTCCTGATTTTAAACCATTCAGTGTACGTTGTTCTATTCAAACAAGTGCCTCTTCGTCTATGTACATATTCTTCAGGAACAAAATAATGTGTTTCACTGCCCATAGCTTATCATGATCCACACAGTCGAAAGTCTTTTCATAGTCAATAAAGCACAGTTAAACACCTTCAGTTAAGATGCATTTGACATAAGTAATGATATCTCTCATTCCACCTCCTTGTCTGTAGCAAGTTGGAACCTTTAGCATCGCCCTATCAATGCACTGTTGCAACCATTTTCAAAATTTTACTGGCATACAATGTTAATGATGATTTCTATATTCTGCTTTGCCACCTCTATTTATAATGGGCACAAATATGGATTTCTTCCAATCAGTTGGCCAGGCGGCTTTCTCCAAACTTCTCCAATGTTGCATCAGTTTGTTGAAAGTTTACAAATTGTATTCCATCAATATCTGGTTTCTTGTTCTTTGCCAATGCCTTCAGTGAAACTTGGACTTCTTTTAGTACCGTTAGCTCTTGACCATATGCAATCTCTTTTTTTTTTTTTTTCTGATTAAGTTTTCATTGAGGATTTAGTGAAAGATTGCATTCAACAAATCATACAACTTGTTTCATTACAATGATTACATTCCCCTCCAAGTACCATCAGTTTTCAATATTTCTCTCTATTCACTTTAGCCCTCTCTCTCTTTTTTTAAACACTCAGGCATATATATAATAATTTACACCACCAAAGGGCACATTCTGCAAGTCTGCCTCCTGGCCACTACCTCTTAGTCCCTTTCTTCCCATGAATTTAGAGTCCTCAGCTGCTCACCCTCTCCACATTCCCATCTCTGCCTCCATTTCTGGTGTTACTGCTTCACTGGATAAGGTCCTGCATTCCACTTGTACTCCTTTCCCTTGATGATTCTAGGGTCCTTTGTTTCTGGACTGTAAGATTAACTACTCCCCTGTTTTTGTTATACAACTTCTACCTTTACAACTGTGACATTCACAATTAGTCATGATAACAATTACTCACTATTGAATCAAAGAATCTTACCCCATCTATTTTAACAAGACCCATCTTGACAAAATGAAAATTAGGATGGTGGCTTGGGTGGAGGTGCAGTGAAGTTCACCATCTGCAATACCACAGAATACCAGGCAAAGCTGATTCAGGACAGAGCTCCAAAATTTGGAACTGTGTAGGTAGGAATATTTTAAAAGTTTGAAGGATTATACTAAGTGGAACTTGTAATGAAAGTAAAAAAAAAATCACGTACTTTTGAATCTGCCTGGCTTGGTGGCCCAAAGCTGACAACTTGGGTGAGACCAAACGGCAAGATCAAGTAGGAGAACAGACACACCATGGAAAAATGCCTCAGGAACCTCCTAGCAGAGGTGGACAATACATTTTGTCGGTTTTGCTTTGTTCTGATTTTCTTTTTCTTTTTCTTTTTGTATCTGTTCATTGGCCCCTCACTGTTTGCACACTTCCATTCTGGTGACTAGAGGAGTATGCCGGAGCAAGTGAACCCCCCACACACACACACCACTGGTGGGTTCTTCTGCCATGCATGTGCTCAGATACTCGCAGCCCAAGAGCTGACAATGAACTTTTTTTTTTTTAATATGCAAAAATCCAAAAAACAAGGGGTGTGGAGAAGGAAAGACAGTTTAAAAACAAAACAGGCTGAAAATGAAATTAAATCCTGAGGTACAGCATAACAACCAACAGTGGCATCTTGAAATCTCTCAGGCAACATTGAAGTCAAGAAGCTGAAAGAAGACATAAAATTCATACTTTTATTGGGCTACAGATTTTAATTTTTTTTTCTTCTCTCCCTCCTCTCCCTTTTCTGCAATTATAGACTGCAATATCCAGTCTAGTTTTTGTTGTTGTTGTTATTTTGGTGGATTTTCTTTTTTCCTTTTTGTTTTTTCTGATGTTTCTGTTTTGCTGTTTTATGCTCCCTCTTCTACCTTTGGAGGACTCTTTTTCTATATATATTACTCAAGAAGAGAGAGCAACTGCTGCCATATAGTCAAGCTACAATCACACTCTATAAAACAACAAAATCAAGGCAAGAAACAATACCAACTGCCATATACCAGGGAGGCAGACAACACCTGTGAAAGTAACTCTGAGTTAAGCAATAAGAAGAGTGAAAGGGAAACCCACTTCCTGATCACATCTACCTGGAAGCAATCAGAGAGCATTAAAAAATAGCAAAACACATACTCAATTAAGTGTTTAAGGCCACAGATAAAAACTAAATATGTCCAAGAAGAAAAAGTAGATGACCAAATCAGCATATGTCCAGAAACAAGATAAAATATTGGAGACAAATGACCTAGAGGTACAACTGGACTACATTCTGGAAGGAGGGAAGGCCTTGGAAATGCCTGAGATGGAATTCAGAAAAAAGAATTATAAAATGTTTCAAAACACTTTACAATGGAGTTGAGAAAAATAAGGAAGAAGTCAGAAAAGAACTACAGGAACAATCAAACAAGATAGATACAGCATTGGAAACAATTCAAAACCTACAGAAAGAGGTCCAAATGATTAGTAATAGAATATCAGAAATAGACAATACACTGAAAGGGAAAAGGAGTAGAATTGAAGAGATAGAAGCCAGAACTAGGGAGCTAGAAGATAAATCTCTCAACACTACTAAGATAGAAGAACAAACACAAAAAAGGATAAAAAAAAATCTGAAGATGGTCTAAGATTCATGTTGGAGAACATCAAAAGGAATACCTTAAGAATTATTGGCATTCTAGAACAAGAAGAATCACACAAGTGCATAGAGAAAGTAGTTGAAGACCTGCTGGAAGAAAATTTCTCCAACATCCTGAAAAGTGGAAAGATAAACATCCAAGAAGCACAATGAACCACAGGAAGGATAGACTCCAAAATAAAATCACCAAGATATATCATAATCCAGCTCTCCAAAATCAAAGATAAGGAGACACTCTTGAAAGCAGCTAGGAAAAACAAGAGAGTTATATACAAAGACAAACAAGTCAGATTAAGGTCAGATCTCTCAACAGACACCATGTAAGCAAGAAGGCAATGGGAGACATATATAAGACCTTGAAAGAAAAAAAACAAAAACTGCCAACCAAGAATACTTTATCCATCAAAGCTATCAATCAAATATGATGGTGTAATCAAAACATTCCAGAAGCTAAGGGATTTTTCCAAAGCCAACAAGACCAGACAACAATCAGATATTAACATTGGTGGCCGTACCTCCCAGAACTAAATTGACAGATGAAAGAGTCAAGAACAGAACAAAACTATAAGAACAAGCTCAGAGAAATTGGGAGGTCAGTCTATAATCAAAACAGTTACAATGCAAAAGAAGGTAAACATGTAGGAACAGAGATCCAGATGGTGAGAAGGTCAGGTATATTACAGGATGAAATAGGCTGCACTAAGTGGAGGGAAAAATTACTATACTATAAAATAACCTCGAAGAAAATTAACACTTCACAACGCACACAAAAGAAATGAAAATCCAAGAAGAATATGGAAATATTAAAACTATGAAGAAACTCACAAGAAATAACACAAAAGCATGAACTCACCATAGGAAGACATACAGAACAAAGAAAGCAACAACACAACAAAAAAACAAATAAAATGGCAACAATTAATCCATACCTATTGATTATGACACTGAATGTAAACAGATTAAATGCACCAGTTAAGAGATGAAGGGTGGCAGAATGGATAAGAAAACAAGATCCTTCAATAGGCTGTCTGCAAGAGATACATCTCACACAGAGACAAGAACAAATTAAAAGTCAAAGCATGGAAAAAAATATGCCAAGCTAATTGCAAAAAAAACCTGAACAGGCGTGGCAGTACTAATCTCTGATAAAATAAACTTTAAGGCAAAAGCCAGCATAATAGGTAAAGATGGACATTATCTCATGATTAAAGAGACAATTGAACAAGATGACACAACCAAAATAAATATCTATGCTCTCAATGAAAGTGCTCCAAAATATATAAAGCAAACTCTAAGAGATTTGAACAAAGAAATAGATGAATCTATAGTAATGGTGGGTTATTTTAATACACCTCTTTCAAAAATGGATAAAACAACCAGAAAGAAACTTGACAAAGACACAGAAGAATTAACAACACAATCAGCCACCTGGAGATCATAGATGTGTACAGAGCATTCAACCCAATACCAGCAAGATACACATTATTCTCCAGTGCACATGGAACATTCTCCAGTATAGACCATGTCTTAGGCCACAAAACAAATCTCCATAAATTTGCAAATATAAAAATATTATAAAGCATATTCTAAGACCATAATGCTATCAGATTAGAAATCAACAATAGAAAGACCAAAGAAATAAAGTCAAATACATGGAAACTGAACAATACCCTGTTGAAAAGCGACTGGGTAGTAGAAGAAATTAAATGTGAATTCTAGAAACAAATGAGAATGAAATCACAACATACTAAAATCTTTGGAACACGGCAAAAGTGGTGCTGAGAGGACAATTTATTGCAATAAACGCACACATCCAAAAAGAAGAAAGAACCAAACTTAACACATTAACACACCATCTATAACAATTATAAACAGAATGACAGAGGGAACACACAGAAACCAAAAGAAACGAAATAATAAAGATTAGAGCAGCAATAAATGAGATAAAAAACAAAACTATAGAAAGAATCAACAGGACAAGTAGCTGGTTCTTTGAAAAATTTAACAATTGTCAGACCATTTAGCTTAATCTGATTTGCTTGCCTTTGTATGTTACACTTCTTGTTTTCCTAGTTGCTTTAAGGATTCTGTGCTTACCTTTGATTTTGAGAGCTTGATTATTATATGTCTTTGTGATTTTCTTTTAAGGTCTATCCTTCCTGGGGTTTGTTGAGCTTCTTGAATGCTTATCTTTTTGCTTTTCAGGATTTTAGAGAAATTTTCTCCAGTAGATCCTCAACTAACTCCTCTGTGGACTTGTGTGATTCTTCCTGTTCTGGGATGCCAATGATTCTTAAGTTACTTCTCTTCATGTTGTCCAACATGAATCTTAGACCTTCTTCAGATTTTTTTATCATTTTTTTCTGCTTGTTCTTCTATTTTAGTAGTTTTGGATAGTTATCTTGCAGCTCACTAGTTCTGGCTTCCATCTCTTCAGTTCTATTCCTTTGCACTTTCAGTGTATTGTCCATTTCTGATATTTGATTATTAATCAATTGGACCTCTTTCTGTAGGTTTTGAATTGTTTCCAATGCTGTATCTACCTTATTTGATTTTTCCTGTAGCACTTTCCTGACTTCTTCCTTATTTTTCTCAACTCCATTGTAAAGTGTTTTGATATATTTTATAATCATTTTTATGAATTCCTTCTCAGGCATTTCCACAACTTGCCTATTTTCCAGTATGGAGTGTAGGTCTATCTCCCGCTCATTTGTCTCAGTCACTTTCCCTCGTTTCTGGAGATGTGCTGATATGGTCATCTGTTTCTGTTTTTTGGGCCTATTCAGTTTGTCTGGGCTTCATACTTAGATGAATGTGTATTCTGGTATTTTTTTATGCTTTCTGATTGCCTCCAGGTAGATGTGATCAGGAGATCGGCTTCTGTTTTCACTCTTCTTCCTGAAAAATTTCAAGATGCCACTGTTGATTGTTAAGACATAACTAAGGATTTAATTTTTGGCCTATTTCCTTTTTTTGTCTGCCTGTCCCACTCCACAACCATGGTTCAGGCCTTTTTCCTAGTGATAAACAGTTAAGGGCTGGCTGTGGCTATTTTTCACTGCCATTTGGTTTTAAGTAGAGACTGTCCCTTTATGTTTTAAGGAGATCTGTGCACATGCATAATAGAACCATCCGGCGGTGAAGTGTCCACTTGCTCAGGCACCCACTCTGGTCACCAGAATGGATTTACATATACAGCAAGAGACCAATGGACAGATGCAAAATAAAGAAAAAATAAAAAATGTCATCTCTGCAGAGGTTCTGTCAGGTGTCTTTGGCTGCTCTGATCCTTCCCCCGCTCAGTCTTGCCCAAGATGACGGCTCTGGGAGCAACTGAGCATCTTGGATTAGAAAGCACTGGATTTCTTGCTTCAGCTACAAATTCCACTGGCTGTAAGTCTTCCACCTTTCTAAATATTCCTTTATATGAGGTTCAGAGTTCTGGGACCATCCCCTGAACTTGCTTGGTCTGGTATACTATGTTGTTGCTGATGGAGATCCTCACTGCATTATACCCTGTCCACTATCTTGTTTGTTCTCCCATATATTTTCTCTTGAAATGGTTACACATCTCTCATTTATTTTTTGTATGGTGACTCTGTTTATTCTGTTTGTCTTTTTTTTTTTTT
>NW_006408586.1:5316408-5316967 GCF_000296735.1 Chrysochloris asiatica
GTGTTCTTGCTGGTTCTCAGTCCACAGAACTTCCTTTAGGATGTTTTTCATAGCAGGGTTGGCTTTTATAAAATCTCTTAGCTTCTGCCTATATTGGAATATTTTGATTATACCATCATATTTGATTGACAGCTTTGCTGGGTAGAGGATTCTCGGGTGGAAGTTTTTTTCTTTCAGGTTTTTATATATCTCTCCTCATTGCCTTCTTGCCTGCATGATTTCTGTTGAGAAATCTGAGCTTAATCTTACTTGCTTGCCTTTGTATGTTATATTTCTCTTTTCTCTAGCTGCTTTCAAGATTCTATCTTTATCTTTGATTTTGGAGAGCTTTATTATTATATGTCTTGGTGATTGTCTTTTAGGTCTATCCATCTTGGGGTTTGTTGAGCTTCTTGAATGCTTATCTTTTCACTTTTCATGATGTTAGGAAAATTTTCTTCCAGAAGCTCTTCAACGATCTCCTATGTAGGCTTGTGTGATTGTTCCTGTTCTGGAATGCCAATAATTCTTATGTTATTCCTCTTCATGTTATCCAACATGAATCTTAGGCTTTCTTTGG
>NW_006408586.1:5317997-5326426 GCF_000296735.1 Chrysochloris asiatica
TCTAAGTATTCCTTTATATGTGGTTCAGAGTTCTGGGACCATCCCCTGAGCCTGCTTGGTCGGGTATTCTGTGTTGTTGTTGGCGGAGCTCTCTGCTATATATCCACCTGATCTGCCATCTTGTTTGTTCTCCTCTGTTAGTCTTGATGATTTCTGCATCATTCAATATTTTGCCCATTGTTGTTGTTGTTAAGCACTGTGAAGTTGGTTCAAACTCATAGTAACCCTGGATAGGGTTTTTAAATAGCTAATATTGAGTTTGAATCACTAACCTTGTTGTTAAATCAAACTTGCACTAAAGTGCTTTATATCACAGTGACACAACCAAAGAATCCTTCAATATTTCAAGTCAATGGTTGAACATTTTCTTCAGTTCTCCTATCTTGAGAAACACTGAGTGTCTTCTTCCCTTTAGATTTTCTAACTTTAGGTCTATGCACATTTCATTGTAATATTTGACTTTGTCTTCTTGAGCTTTCCTTTGAAATTGTCATTCTGCTCTTTTGCCTCCTCATTTCTTCTATTTGCTTTAGTATCTCTGTACTGGAAAGCAAGTTTCTAAGTCTCTTCTCACATTCATTTTCATCTTTTCCTTCTCTCCTGTCTTCTTAATGACTTTTTGCTTTCTTCCTGTATGATGTTCTTTATGTCATCCAACAACTTTTCTATTATTAGGTCATTAATGTCTAATGCATCAAATCTATTCTTTTGATGATATGTAAATTCAGGTGGGATATGTTCAATGTCTAATTTGACTCTCATGAAACTGTTTTAACTGTCTTCACCTTCAGATTGAATTTTCATATGAGCAATTGATCTGCTTTACAGTCTGTTGCTGACCTCATTTTGGCTAATGATAGGGAACTTGTCTATGCTGCTTTTTGACAGATGTAGTCAATTTGATTTCTGTGAATGCTGTCTGGTGTGTTCTGTTTGTATAGTTGTCTTTTATGTAGCTTTTTTTAAAAAAATCACACAATTAAGTTATTGATCTTGAAAAATTCTTTCATGTGATATTCCGTATCATTTCTATCACCAATGCCGTATAGTACAATTCCTGATCCTTCCTCTTTGTTTCAAATCTTTGCCTCCCAATCATGAGTAATTATCAATACGTTTTGATAGCATGTTTGATAAATTTCATACTGAAGAAGTTGGCACAATTCTTCAATTTCATCATCACTGACTGTAGTGGTTGGTGCATAAATTTGAAAAATGTGATATTAACTGTTCTTCCATGTTGGTGTATGGATATTATCCTATCACAGATAGTATTATACTTCAAGATAGATCTTGAAATTTTTTTTATGATGACTGTGATGCCATTCCTCTCCAATTTGTAATTCCCAGAATAGTATGCCTTATGATTATCAGATTCAAAATGGCCAAAGACAGCCCATTTCTGCTTACTAATGCATAGGTTATCAATATTTATGTGTTCTATTTCAGTTTTGATAACTTCCAATTTTCCTAGATTCATACTCCATATATTCCATGTTCTAATAATATTCCATGATTATTAATGGATGTGTGCAGCTGTTTCCCCTCATGAGTTGTGCTTCATCATCAAATGAAGGCTCTGAAAGCTTTATTCTATTTGTGTCATCACAGTCAACTCTACTTTGAGGAGTCAGTCCTTCCACAGTCTATTTTGAGTGCCTTCCAACATGAGGGACTCATCTTCTGGCACTATATCTGAAAATATTCTGGTGCTCTTCATCATGTTTCAATATTTGATATTTTAGTGTTATTTGACTGTGTTGCACCGCTATTCATAATGTTGTCTCTTGCTAAACATTTAGAAGTGTCCACCTCTCTTTATTCCTAATGTGCATTTGTCTGGAAGCTCAGCAGAAACCTGTCTACTATGGGTAAACCCTGCTGATATTTGAAATACTGGTGGTATACCTTCTAGCATCATAGCAACATGCAAGTCACCACTTTATGACAAACTGATAAATATAGAACTTAATAAATAATTATTAAGTGAGTAAACTAATTTCAGCCCACCAATGCCTAGAATATCGAACTTTATATGGGCCATTTCATTTTGCATAACTTCTAATTTCCTAAATTCATACTTTATAATTCATGTTCCAATTATTAATGGATATTTACAGCTGGTTCTCCTCATTTTGAGTTATAGTAGTTAGTATTAACCTATTTAATTAATTCAATTGTTCTTTGACCCCAAACTAAGGATACTAGTTAAAAGCATGGACTCTGTGCAAAGTTATTTAAATTCAAATCCACTTTGGATTTGAACAGTGTATAGCATCGAATACACTTTCAACAGATGTAAGTTATTATCAAGCTCTGGTGGCACAATGATTAAAAACAAGATTGCTGAGCAAAGTTTCCAAAGTTCAAACCACTGAATGCTCTATGGAAGAAGGATTTAGCAATCGGTTTCTGTACAAATTTACAGCCTTGGAAATCCTATGGGGCAGTTTTACTCTTTCCTAAAGGGTCTCTCTGAGTCAGAATTTGACTCAACTGAAATGTGTTTGGTCTTTCAAAGTTATTGTCATTCTATTTTGTAAAATTGCAACTGACTTCTTTGTATAAATCAGTGAATATCCAAAGCCTTCAATTTTCTTGTTAGACCTTAACTGTAATATCATCTCAGTTTCTTATTAATTGTATGATCTTGAAGAAATGTTTTAATGATTCTGGTCTTGGTTCTTAAAATGATCATGGTGCTCCTTTTGATTATTTGACGATTTATGAGCCTATAGTTAATCAGTAGTTTCATCAATAGTTGTGACCACTGAATGATGACATGATGGTCATAGCAATAAGTACATGTAATTGGGATGTTTCTTAGTTACTTGTATACACCATTGAATAAATAATATATATAGGTGATTTTTAAGAACATAAAAATATTTTCTTACAATTTAGAAGTCTAGAATTCCTAATTCAGGGGCATATCTTTCCTTATCTAATTCAGTTGCCTGCAATCCTTGGTGTTCCTGTGCATGTAGATTCACCTGTCTCTGTCATCTGTCTTCCTCACCTGTGTGTTTCTGTGTCTATTATGGACTCTTGACAACTTCCAGTTGATCAGATTTAGTATCCACACTACTCTGGTATGACCCGGTTACCACAAGAAAACTCTTATTCGGTTGTCATATTTACCGCTACTGTATTGAGAGAATACAGTTCAATCTAGAGCAGGATCTTTGAAATGTTGCATGCATCAAACTATAGATGATCAGTGAACATAAGCCTGATAAGCTGTTTTTATTACATGACAAAGCATGCTAGATTTCAGTATTTAAAAAGTCTTTTCTCTTAAAACCTTTTTTAAAAAATATATATATAACACATATGATTGTGAAAGCTATGCATTTGACATAATTACTTTAGAAGGAGCAAACAGGCACTTAAGAATTCAGTAAGAAACTATATGGAGAACAGTTTATGCCTGTTTTATTGGCATATCTGATGTTGTATTAAGTGTTGTCAATTTGGTTTCAAGTCATATTGAGGTGGTTTCTGAGGAGCAGCTGGTGGGTTTGAACTATCAAACTTTCAGTTATCAGTTCAATGCTATTCTGACAGCAGCACACCAGGACTCCTCATATCTCAGGTAACCTCCTATAAATCTTGTTCTTGTTCTTGTTAAATGCCATTGTGTTGGCTCTGTTTCATAGAGACCCGGTATAGGGTTTCTGAGGAAAATCTGGTGGGTTTGAACTTGTCAGCCTTGTGGTACATAACCCAGTGCTGATCCTACAGCACCAAGCAAGGAGTCATCTTGTAAATAGTATCCTTTTAAGAAATTTAAGAAGTAAAACAAAAGTTCGTAAATCAAAAATTTTGGAAGCCAAACTATAGCTTTCATTTCTGAAAGAGGTCAGATCAAAGAGCAGAATTTGATATGTACTTTGGCTTATTAAATATAAACAAGAATTTAACACAACAGGCTACAGAAAGGTGTAGACAGATTTTAAAAAAGAAAGGTAGAGAACAGAAGTGTGAACTACCCCCAAGTGTCCAGAAAGCCCCTGCCCACCAAGAAAAAGAGAAGACTGCTTCTGAGACTATTCACTGTTAACTTATACATAGAATAATAATTCTAGCAGTTTCCAGTGTTAGAAAAACTAAAAATAAAAAAGCAAGAGAAGGCCAAGTTAATTTAGGAAAACAGTTTTTCCTCAAGGCAATCAGATCTAACAATAAGTTTATAAATATTTCAACATTAAGTGAAATGGAGGTGAAGAATTTAGCCATCTTCCTTTATTGTCAACATGAACAGTGAAGTTCAGAAAAATATGTGAAAACACAGGTTTTGTGTGATAATGTTATTTAAAAATGAAATGAAGAATGACAATTTTTCCACGTTGATCTCTATGTAGGTTTACAATGGTGTTCTGCAGATAGCAATGTATTTCGTTGCATTTAATGAATTTGCAAAATTTTGTTCAAGTGTGTATGTGTACGTTATTATTCTGAAATATTTTGTTTGTTGATACTGATGAGCTAATAAAATTATAACCATATACTCCAATCTATAGAAATCCTTTCCTTTATGAAAACACCAATTAATTTATGCTATATGTTGCCAAACTTGTTCCTTGCTTATATGATGGACTTCACAGAAAGTCTTACCATTTTGAGTTAGTTAATGTGTTGACTTCTTCTCCTTCATTGAAATATTAGCAGAGTATGTGGTAGCTGGACAAAAACTGGGCTGCATCTCCACAATCCAAATAAAGAATGCAAAGAAATAGTTTTTTAAGAGTTTGTTGTTCAGTGACACTAGTGAGGGATGCTCACCATGGAATGGTCAACCATTCAAGATCAAAAGGACATTTACCTACAGACAAAGTTGAGAAGGGTTGGAAAGGATGCTGGAATGGAAATAAGATCCACAGAGAGAAAGTGGGGTAACTCTTGTTACATGGAGGGGTTGCAATGTAACAAAGTATAAGAATTGTTGAATATAAGACTGCTATCTGTTCTGTAAACCTTCTATCTATTCACAATAAAAAGAAAAAAGTTAAAGAGTTTACTGTCTACACTTTTTAAATAATTGGGCACAGATATAAAACAAAAGACAATTTTAAAATCTTTTAATTATTTTTAGCTCAACATCTTCTTTGAGAAATAGAAAAATTGCAGCCCTGGATATGACTAATAGTCTTGGTGTGGCGCTGTGTGTTAATGTGCCAGACTGCAAAGCTGTTTGAACTGCAAGGTCAGTGGTTCAAGCTCACAAGCCGCTCCTCGTAAACCTTATACTGGGTCACTATGGGTCAGAACTGTCTCGATGGCACTTAACAAAAACAAAAAGTTAATAGAAAATAAAAATCCATGTTTTAATTCTTTTGACACTGTAGAATAAGCACTGGACTGTCAACAGGAAGGTTGATGGTAGAAACCCACTAACCTTTCTTTGTAAATCTTATACAGTGTCACTGTGAGTTGGGACCAACTTCATGGCACTTAATAGCAATTGGCTTTTATAGAGAGAAGGTGAGAACATATGTTAAAAAAATAAATCAAATTAATACATTTATTCCATGCTATGATTTATAAAATACAACTTTATTATGGGTCAGGAGGAACACTATGATGTGATGACAAATATTTTAATACCCTAATTGCAATAAACACAATGATGAGTTTCAAAAGGTGATAGCTCTTATAAATGCATATAATGATCCATGGCAAGTTAAACAATTAGGCTGAGATTAAAAAAATGGAAAGGAAATTTTTTGAAATTATGCTAGTAAAAGGTATAGGACAAGTCCTCCCAGTCCAAATCAACAATAATATCAAAGAAAATATCAGTTGTTGTTTTTTTTTTTCATTTATTTATTTTAAGTGGATAAACTGGAGGAGAATTGAGAAATGCAATTAGAAGCCAGAAATGAAACAGAATCCTGAGGAATTAGTAAATTTTGAATTGCACCTGCCAAAAACTAGTGGCTTATGGCACAGGTTTGTTATTAAATGCCTTTGTGTCAGTTTTGACATTCATGGTGACTCTGTATATGATTTCCAAGGAGAAACTGGTATGTTTGAACTTCCAACCTTGTAGTTAGCCATGCAGTGCTTACCCTACAGTCCTACACCAGGACTCCAGCATAGCATTATTGTTGTCGTTGAGTAACAGAACATATATGTTGTTGTTGTTAAGTGCCGTCGAGTTGGTTCTGACCCATAGCGACCCTGAACAGGGTTTCTGAGGCTGTAAATCTTTACTGGAGCAGCAAGCCTCATCTTTCTCCCGCAGAGTAGCAGGTAGTTTCGAACTGCTGACCTTGAGGTTCGCAGCCAGATTCGTAACCACTATGCTACCAGAGCTCCTTTGTATTCATAGGTATGTATGTACATATTTTGTTATGTGCCATGGAGTTGGCTCCGACTCATACTGACCCTGTACAGGATTTCCGAGGTTGTAAATCTTTACGGGAGCAGAAAGCCTCATCTTTCTCCTTTGGAACAGCTGGTAGTTTCGAACTGCTGACCTTGAGGTTCGCAGCCTGATTCATAATCACTACGCTACCAGAGCTCCTTGTATGTATGTATATATGGGAGTTAGCAACAGCAACTTATAAAGTAGGATAATGAATATTCAGGTAGGACATCTTTCCCTATTCTCAACACACATACAAATATATGCACACATAAAGCCAGCTTTCTTTTACTTCCTCAGCATAAATATATAAAAAAAAAAAAATACTAGAAGACAATGAAAACGGTGCTAAATTTTCGGTCTTGGTGTTAGCTCTGATAGAACAGGAAAAAAAATGCCTTTCTTTTTTATCAGTATCTGGTGCATTTTATAAGCATTATATCTACAGTTGGTGAAATATCTGTATAGATTTCGTTCTGTGGCAGAATGATATGATAAAAGATGAATAAAATTAATATGTAGAAAACAGACTCATTTATTAATATTACTAAAAGTATAAGTCAATTTTTGGAATATTAAGTTTGATTAAAATTCTGACTTTATTTGATAGAAGTATTACTGATCTAATTGCCAAAAATTACATGGTTAATTAGAAAATAACTCAAGGAAACTTGGAAATCATGTATTTATTCATAGCTTTCCTGAGTTAGAAAGTTTTAGCCAGAATAAAAGTGTGTTTGATGTCATTAGTTTGGGATACTAATGTATTGAGCACTGTAACTTTTGAATAATAGAGTAGTTCATTCTGGTTTTGCATTTTGAGATAATGATTTATGCATGTCCTTGTGTTGGATAGCACTAAGCATTGCTCCTTCATTAGTGGTTCCCACTGAAAGTTATGTTTATATTCAAAAATTCTGCCCTGGGATGGATAATATTGTGTGAAAAATAATTACAGGGCAAAAGTGGAGAGCCACTGCTTAAAATGTATTAAAAATTATCTGCTTGATGTGCCTCCCAGTTTCCATAGTGTGATTCTGTCTAATTATCCCTGGGGATCTGCTAGGCTCTCTGACTATTAAGCAGATAATTTCTTAACACTGGGAATTTTTTTTTTTTTAAGTAGACAGTTATTTTGAGCCTAATGCTATAATGAAAGTATTCCTAATACAGTTATTTAACTATTTAAGGTCCTATGAGTACCATTTGTTAATTTGGCCAATAAATTGATGACCACGAAACTACCCTATTACCCTGAATGGATATAGCAATGCCGTTTTTGTTTTGTTTTGTTTTGTTTTCCCTAACCCTGAGGTTTTTACTTCCCATATACTACATTTAGTAGTCTTATTACTATTTTAAGAGTCATCAATTATTAATATATAGTTCTCAAGTTTTTTTTTTTATTAATCTCACTGGGGATGATTCATTGATAGCAAAAAAAAAAAAAATTGTTTAGCTCAGTTTAGATATCCAATATCTTTATCAGATAAAACCTCACTTTGAAGTGTCTTCCATAGCTTCTGAAAACATTAAAAAATAGATAATGTTTAGTGTCCTTCAAATGAGTTCTAGAGCAATAGTGGCTGCCATTGTCATCTATTGAGTCTATTATTTAAATCATTTTTTTAAAATGATATTGAGTTCAGTGTTTCACATCAAACAGGGAAACAGGGAAATACTTCAATTAAAAGTGGAAGGCAAATGTTTCCATCTAAGATGGTTTTTGAGCAAAGACAATTGTTAAAATTCATTATTCATGGGCAAACTATTTGAAAATTTTTGTTTTGTTGCTAGGTCCTGCTGAATCAGTTCTGACCCATAGTGACCCTTTGCACAACAGAATGATATATGTCCCAGTCCTGTGACATCTTCACAATTGTTGCCATGCTTATGCCAATTGCTGTTGTCAATCCATCTTATTGGGGATCTTTTGCACTGACATGCCACTTTACCAAAGATGATGTCCTTTTCCGGGGACTGTTCTCTTCTGATAATGTCTCCAAAGTATGAGAGATGAAGTGTCACCACGTGACTTCTAAGAATCATTCTTCTTCTT
>NW_006408586.1:5328044-5335379 GCF_000296735.1 Chrysochloris asiatica
CAAACCTGCCTAATTGTTCTCCCATCTGCTTTGTTCTTCCATTCCCCTCTCCCTTCTTGTATATTGCTTCCCTTCCCAGCACCCAAACTATCCTGTATCTATTCCTTGCCCTGTGCTCCACCTTCCCCTCCCTACCCTCACCCCACTCCCCATATCCCAGCAACCAGCAAATAATCCCCCCCACCCTTTAGTATGGGTTCTTTTTCTTAGTTTTTTACAGTAGTGGTCCTATGCAGTATTTCTCCTTTTGTGACTGACCAATTTCACTCAACATAATGTCCTCAAGGTTCATCCATGTTATGCGATGGCTTGCAACTTCCTTGTTATTCTTCAAGGTAGCATAATATTCCATTGTGTGTATGTACCACAGTTTTTTTTATCCATCATTCAGTTGATGAGCACTTTGGCTGTCTCCATCTTTTTGCTATTGTAAATAGTGCAGCTATGAACATTGGTGTGCATATACTAAGAATCATTCTTGCTACACTTCTTTCAAGACTGATTTGCTTGTTATTCCGGCAGTTCATTTAAATGTAATAAACTTATTTTGAAGCCAAAAATTAAAACATGTTCTTCTTGAAGAATTATTGAGAAAGCTCATATTTATAAGTTAAACAAGAGGAGTATGACATACAGTTTCAATGGATAATAATTAACTAGAAAACATTTCCTTTCAGAGCAAAGGCTTGTATGGATCCATAGTTCATCATGCTAGATATTATTTTAATAGGGTTATGAAAGTAAATAAATTGGTGAAATGTAATGCCCACTATACAGTGAAGTAATTGAAGAGTTTAGAATCCAAAATCATTTTTGACACATTATTATTGAACAGAATTTTTAATGGATTATTTTTTAATACCTTATATTATTACATATCATTCAGAAAGTGGCCTGTGGCACACTTTCATTTATCAAATAAGTCCCCATATATGGGAATCAAACACTGACCTTCCTTTTTCTCACTCACTAAACTCATGCCCTGAGTAATGAAATTCTAATTTTTCCTTTGATTACCATAACTGAAGAAGAATCAGAGTATTTTCACACAGATATACCACACATAAAGAGCTTTGGTTGCATAGCAGTTACAAGTTTGGCTGCTAATCTCACGGTCAGAAATTTGAAACTACCAGTGGTTTCATGGGAGAAAGATGAGACTTTCTACTCCTGTAAAAATTTACAGCCTCAGAAACCCTATAAAGGATCTCTATGAGTCAGAATTGACACCATGCACACAATTACCACCTCTATCACTATACCCTTTATGGTTTGGTGCTGTAAGATTAGCACTGGGCTGTGAAAACCACAAGTCCCACAAATCAAGCCCACAAGTTGCTCCTCAGAAACCCTAATCAGGGTAACTATGAGTTGGGACCAATTCTATGGCACTTAACAACAACATAACCTATCTTGAGAATTCAATCATATATTTGTTGTTGTGTGCTATTGAGTCTGTTAAGACTCATAGTGACTCTACATAGGGTTTCTGAGAATGACTCTTGAATTTGAATGACTGACCTTGTGGTTAACAATCACGTGCATATCCTGCAATAATGTCCCAAGAGGACTCATTAATAAAACACATTGTTGTTGTTGATAAGTGCTGTCAGGAACAACAGATGGGTTTGAACGCTGACCATTCGGTTAACAGCTCAGTGCTTACCCTACAGTGTAACACCAAGACCCTGTTAACAATATATGTTGTTGTTGTTGTTAAGTGCCATCGAGTTGGTTCCAACCCATAGTCAGTGTTAAAGTTGATTAGATCTTTGGTGGTCACTTCTGAGTTTTGACTTCTGTGACAATTTTATCTCTCAGGTTTTAACAGTACATAGCACAATCAGACTCTGGCTGATTTAACAAGAAAAACCAAAAAATTAAACATGTGTAAGTAAAGCACAGAATAACAAGAAGCCTTGAAAATCAAGTACAGTTAAAGATCAGGAAAAATAATATTAGCCCGCAGCCAAGACATTAGTCAAAATTAGGCCTCAGAATAGACACAGGTCTCTGTCACTGTTCACTGGAAACATAGCTTCTGCTGTTCTAGAAACAAGCTGATTCCCACCCCTTGACCACCACTGGCCAATAGAGCTCATTCTTTGTTGTTTGGTTTCTTTAATGCTCTTCTGTGACTAGATTTTAATTCAAATATACAGAGGATAATTCTGATAAAAGAATTTAGATTTTGCATCTGCATCCTTTATGAAAAGAGACTGAAAGAAGAAACCAGGACATTTTTTATTTCAAGTTAAGAGATGCACTCTGCCATACATGAATAATACTTAGTATTTTATGTATGTTTTTAAAAATTTAGATATCATTATTTGAGTTTGACCTCACAATATAGAGAATTAATTAAGCCAGGAGAGATTGAGACAGGAACATAAAATATGCAGAGATGGAAAAACAGTCACTTTATTCATGTTCCCAAATGCATTATATGACTATATATATTGTTCTAAATAGAGAGGGAATAATTTTGGAATAATCTACTACAGTGTTTCCTTAAGTAAAAATAAGAGTTAACTTTTTCATAAGTTGATCCAAAATGCCAAAATTCATTTCATACAAAAGAAGTCCATTCTATAAAAACTGTGGTAAAGAGTTTTCCATGTGCCCAAAATATCTATCTTTTTAAAGAATGGCTTATGAAGAATCAGTTCTTTCTTTCTTTTTCTTACTTTCTTTCTTTCTTGCTCTCTCTCTCTTTTTTTTTTTTTTATGTTTTCTTGTGCTTTATTGAGTATACAAAGATTTTTTTTTTTTCTTAGCTGTCAATTATATGATAGTTTACATGGGAGAACATTAACTTTACATTCATCCTATTGTATATCATTTCATTGCCATGGTTGCAATCCCCTCCATGCATCATCAACCAACCAAAGGGCATACCATGCAAGCCTTTCCCCTGGTCATCAGCACATAGCCCTTCTCCCTCTCTGGGTCTAAAGTCCCCAGCCACTCCATCTATCCATGTCATCATCTCTGCCTCCATCTCTGACATCACTTTTTCTCTGGGTAGGATCCCACTCTCCACTCTTCTCCCTTGATGGTCCCAGGGACATCTGCTCCTAGACTGAAATGTCTATCACTCCCCTTCTTTTGCTACAAAATGCCTACCTTTACATTTCCAACCTTCACAATCAGTCCTGATAACAATTATTCACTATTGTATCACAAAAGACTTATTTGCATCTCCTTGTAGCAGCCCCGCCCAGACAGATTGGATACTACTCAGTGGAGATTCTACCTTCCTCCACGCCCTCTGGATCTAGGCTCCATCTTGAAAGTTTGTAAGCCAGTCACTTCTTGCCTTTGTAGGCCCCACCCCACACACACTGGGTAGCCAATGTTGTCCAAGTTGCCCATCCCTGTCTACTCTGTGCATGGACAAGGGTGGTCTTTCTTTCTTTCTTTTTTTTTTTTTCTCTGCTATTTCAGAAAGATCCCAGTGGACCTGCTGCCAGTCTTGGCATTCAGGTTACCAGAGAGAAGTGATCTTTACTAAATTTCAGTTTCAGATGACTCTACACATGTAGTGTCACAATGAGTCAGAATCAACTCAAAAGCAATTAACAGTAATAATAGTTGGTCAGCAGTGTAAAGTTATATTCCTTCAACAATATACATATCATATCATATCATAAAAGTAAAATCTAACTTTGAAATATCAACAACCAAACCAATGGGCATCGACTTGATTCTGACTCATAGTAACCTTATATAGAGTTTCTGAGCCTGTAAATCTGTAGTGTGAAAGACGTCCATACCAACAAACGCTCAAGCAATCCAATCTGTACTCATGTTAGAGAGAGAGAAAGAAACTTTTGTATTTGATTTTTCAAAATTGGTGCCCAAACCAGTAGACACTGGCAGAAGTAAGGCATGTTCAGCTCCCAAACTGTTTTATTTCTCTATCTTGAAAAAAGCCCCTCCTCCATTTCCCCTTGTACTAGGTGTTTTGGAATTTACAATTTTCCCCATAGTTGCCTACAAGCCCTTACTGGGAGCCTTCTCATTTAAAGTTAGTTTCTTGCCTCCCCATGAACTTCCCCTATTTCCTTGATGGATGTATTCTTATTTTAAAAGAGTCTAGCTGGTCAAAGTACTCTTTTCCTCTCCTCTGAGCTTCTTTTTGTTTTGTCAGCCTACTATCCCCAAGATTCTCCTTATTCCTAATGGATCACCCCAAAAGCTATTTCTCCCAATGGGAGCAGAAAGCCACCTTTATTTCCTGTGGGGCAGTTGGTGGGTTTTAACTTCCAATCTTGCATTTAACAGTCCAGTAATTATTCTACAATATCCCCAATGTTCCATCTTCAAAAAAGAATAGAAAAAATTCATCCATTTTGTCTTTTTCTCATTCAAATATCTAAACAATTTTGGTGAGTAGTTTCAGGGCACCAAAATCAGGTAGATATAGAAAGAAAGAAGAAAAATGAAGAAGAGGAGTAGAAGAGAAAAGAAGAAAGAGAAAGAGAAGGAAAGAAGGAGAAATGAAGGGAGGGATAGCAGAAGGAAGGAATGATAGCAGGCAGGCTTCTCAAGTATCCTTTGGAAATGAAAGAGGACCAGAAAACCCAAAGATGTTTTAAATACTTTCTTACTGCACACAGACTACAGAAACACCAGGCGTAATTGTGAGGAAATAGTGAGATTATATGCTGTTGACTGTGTATGTGGAAATGGCAGAGACAGTAGTTGAGGTCTCAGTTATATGATAAAAAAAATATGGCAGTTGTCACTTACTTCCTGGTAGATATGTGATTAAACTTATCTCTGCTTGTCAAGAGAATATGAAAAAAGAAGAGACCAACTGTTTATACCAGGCATCTACATACATATATGCATATATTCTGTCAAACTGTATTAGAAAGTGACTATATCATTGTGCATATGTAACATGAAGTTACTTTTGAGGTTTGACTTTTTATCTACAAAATTGGCAGTTACAGAGATAGCAATAAAAATACTGTACTTGAAATATTATAATATTATTACATCATTAAAATGATGTCTCAAACTACTCTACTAAATAAGGGGTAGAGAGTTTGCCAAGAATTAACTGCATGGAGTTAGGTATGTAATAAAAGTCAAGAGAGATTAATCCTAGGTTTAAATGGAAAAGATGTTTTCATTGCTATCTCTAGCCAATATGATTTCATTTAATTTTACAAAAGACTGATGAAGAATTAAGGTACAGGGTAGACCTCTTTGTACCTCAAGATCACACAGCTTATAAGTGTTCATCTTCAGAAATTGCAGAGTCTCCTTGACTGTTATAGCCTTGTCTTTGCTACTGCAGCATTGCCAACATTATACCATACAAAGAAGCCACTGACATGTTTAATTTTAATTTCAGATACAGTTTCTTATCTTTATCCAATTTTCACTCTATAACTGTCAAATTCCAGGTGAAAACAAAAACATCTCAATAGGAACTTTCAGTGATTGCTGGTAGAAATTCAAAAATGTTCATTCAGTTTGGAAGATACTTTGGCAGTATTTTACAAAGCTAAACATAGGCTTACCATATAATTAGAATCCTGGTGTGGTGACATAGGACAATCACTGGATGTCAACGTTGTTTTGAACCACAAGTTTGTCAGTTCAAACTCACCATCCACTCACCCGGAAACCCTATACTGGGTTGCTATGAGTGGTCATTGATTAGACAGCACTTAACAACAATAACAACCATACAATTCAGAAATTATGTTTATGGGTATTACCTCAACTGTCTTGGAAAACAATGTCTACATAATGACCTACTTGAAAATGTGCATAGAAACTTTGTCCATAATCATCAAAAACTAGAAGTAATCAAGACATCTTTCAGTAAAGGAATGAATAAACAAATTGTGGTACATTCATTTAATAGAATACTCGGCAAGAGAAAATAATGAGCTATAAGACCATGCATAGACACAGAAAAAAATCTCTAATGCATATTCTAAATGAAGAAAAGCCAGGATGAAAAGGCAATTTACTGTTTGCTTCCACTTTTATGACATTTTGGTAAAAGCAAAACTATAGTTATGGTGAAAAAAAAAAAAAAAATCAGTGTTTCAAAGAGAGAAGGGAGAATTGACCAAAAGCACAGGGGCTTTTATAAGGTAGTTTTTGTTGTTGTTGTTATTGTTAAGTGCCATCAAGTCAGTTCCGATGTATAGCAACATTGTATAGGATTTCCAAGAAACATTTGGTGGATCTGAACTACCAATTTTGCAGTTAGCGATCTAGTACTTATCCGAAAGTATCACACCAGAACTCTGTATAAGGTAGTAGTTGTGGTGGTGGTAATATACCATGGAGGTGGTTGCAACTCAGAGACACCATGTATAGGGTTTCTAAGACTGGAACTAAAAGCCTCAGAATTCACCCATGAAACTCTGGTAGTTTCAAACTGCTGAGTGTGAGATTACCAACCCAATTTGTAACAGCTACACTACCAAAGCTCCTTCTATAGGGTAGTATGACTTTGTGATGGTGAATATGTAACACTATTCTTTTAGCAAAACTCATAGAACTCTACAGCATAGAGAATGAACTTCTGCTAATGCAAATAAAAAAATAAAATCATTTAGGATGGAATCTTGAATGTAATGAATGAATCCAACTGCATGACAAAGTTATGACACAATCTTAGTGAAGGAGACAGGTTAAATATGTTCAGTTTAGTAACTTGAAACTGAATGAGTGACCAGAGTCTTTAAGATTAAAGGGAAAGGAAGGGTGCACAAGTTTCACACTCTAGTTAATAAATAAAGTTATACGAATACTAGTTTACAATGTCAATGTGCATATATATTAAAATAGAAAAATTGAGTAAATGCAAGGTGCTTGATAGGATCTGAATTTCTGTGAGAGCAATCATTGACTGGAATAATCCATTAAGTAATGGATTAAATTTGGAGGCATCTGGCAAAATATCTTTTATTGATAAAGATATCTATGAAAGATTAATAAAGATTCAGACCATTGCATAACATTTAGATAATTACATATATAAGCATTTATTGATATGTGAATATACACAAATATACTTTATTTCTCTTTCAGATGAGAGAGTATACAAGCAAGACACTCTTAAAATACCTATTACCCATATTTTAAAAAAATACAACTTAATAAGTCAGGGGTCCTAGGAGCAATGTATGATTCTAGAATATGGACAATAAGTATGCAATAGTAGTTTGAATCACTTTTTAGTTCCAGAAATATTGGGACCTGCTCAAACATATACACAATGATGCAGTTATACCAAAGGGACACAAACATCAACTGAAACAGCTTCCAGTGGCCAAAGAAAGAACACTTTAGGCAAAA
>NW_006408586.1:5335578-5346018 GCF_000296735.1 Chrysochloris asiatica
CTCTATATTATATATATACATATTATATATGTGTGTGTGTGTTGCTGTTGTTGTTACATGCTGCTGAGTTATTTCCAACCCACAGTGACCCTATGGTTTTCAAGACTTTAAATCTTTGTGGGAGCAGAAAGCCTCATCACCCTGCACAGAGAAAGGCAAATGGACTCCAACCATTGACTTTTTGGTTTGTAGTCCAATGCTTATCCTATAGAGCCACCCTGCTCCCAAATCTGTATGTGTGTGTATATGTACACACACACACATGCACACACACGTAGTCCTGGTGTGGTGCTGCAGGTTAATGCTCTGGACTGCAAGGTCAGTTTGAACTGCAAGGTTGGCAATTCAAGTTTACCAGCTGATCCTCAGAAACCCTATACAGGATCACTATGAGCCAGAACGGACTTCACCACACTTAACAACAACTCTCTCTCTCTCTTTCTCTCTCTCTCTCTCTCTATCTCTATATTTCTATCTATTTATCTATCTGTACATATATATGAAGTTCTGGTGTGGCCTTGTAGATGAGCACTGGACCACTTTGAACCCATCAGCTGCTCCTTAGAAACACTACAAAGGGTCACTATGAGTCAGAAATGACTTCACTGTACTTAACCAAAACAAATATATATACACGGAGAGAAAAAGAGAGTGAGCAGTGTTGAATTAGAATCCAAATGTAAAAGAAATATGTATGTGTAGAAGAATTTTAATTAATTTATGTAGTTTGCCAGAAAAGAGAAAACATAATTCTACTTTACATATGGATTGTTCACAGTGACTTCTTTTCAAATAATACAGTACTGAAAGAAGGGAAAAGAACACCATTTTTCAGTGGAGAATCCTGACAAACTATAACTTAGTCAAATAAACAAGGTTAGGATCAACGGTGATGAGTCATACTAAGAATAAGTGCCCTTGATGTGATATGATGTGAATGACACTTCACCTCTGTTGTCTTTCTCTCAAGAACACATAATTCCAGTCTAAACCTGAGAAGAACTATAAACAAATCTCAACTGAGGGACCTTCTATGAAACAACTGACCATTATTCCTCAAAACTGCCAAGATCATAAAAAACCCAGAAAAGTGTTAGAAACAGTCACAGGCAAAAGTATTGTTGAGACATAAGACAACTAAATGCAGTATTCTGAATAGGACCCTTGAACAGAAACGGGATAGTAGCTAAAATCTCAGGATATTTGAATAAAATATAGTGTTTATTTTCACTGTAGGATAAGCATTGGACTGCTACATGCAAGGTCGACAGTTCAAACCCACTAGCCACTCCTTAGAAACCCTATGTAGGGCCACTTTGAGTCCTAACACACTTGATGGTAAATAAAAACAAAAACAGCAGAGTGTTTTGTCAATTAATTCATTAATTGTCTTAAATGTACCATACTAATTTAAGTTTTTTGTATAAATGGAGAAAATAAGTGTCGGGTTTCTGAACTCTTGATGTGGTGCTGTAGGATCAGCACCAGGATGGGAACTACAAGGTCAGTAGTTCAAACTCACCAGCTGCTCCTTAGAAACCCTATGCAGGATTGTTGTGAATCTGAACCCACTGGATGGTACTTAACAGCAACATATGTAACTCTGCTCTCTTTACAATTTTATGTAAATCTAAAACTTCGTTAATATTTACAAAATAATAAAAGACACAAACCACCATGCTGATTCAAAATTCTTCTACCATTGCTAATGAAGGATTATTTTCTTCCCACCATTAGAAAAAAAGTTTAAACTATTTAATAAATGTGCAAAGATCTTAGGAATTGATTGCTTATAAAATGATTTGAATGCTCATTTTAACCCCAAGGGTATGTGAGGTTAAATGTAAAATTGTCTATTAACATACAAAAGCACATTTTATCTTCAGTGGCATCTGTAGTCTATTTCATTCTAATTCTAATTTTTCTTTAGAATCTAATTTTCAAAGATCATAAATACAATTTAAATTAAAAAAAATAAAGTTTATGTATCTTTATTCCTTGATTAAGCCTCTATTTGTTAGGGGTGGAGGAGGGAAAGAAGTTAACCTTCACTCATGGATCGAAATGATTGAGAAATGTATTGCCTAGCCGTATAAATTGGTCATTCACTGGAATTCATGTTCTTTGTTGTAGTTGTTAAGCGTGATTGAGTAGGTTCAGACTCAAAAATTAGACATATATTCCAATAAGAAATTAGTGATTTCATACTTCCTAAAAAAACTGTAACTGTGAATAAGGAAACCAAAAAAAAATGTATCTAGAAGGTTTAAGTGTGTAGCAACAGATAACAGCCTTCTCTTTCATCAGTTATAAAGGAGGACACCACTCCATTAAAAAAACGTATTGCCCTCTTTGCTACCTCTACCTGCCCCTTAACCCACATTATTACTTGCATCAATCTTGAGTCACACAGAATCACTTAAACCCTCTCTGAGCTATGCTCTTTGACTTTTAACATTGCACATTTTCTTCATATAGCTTATTTGTTGCTCCATACGTAATTTGGATAGGAATGTCTTCTTGCAAAAGGCCTATTAAGTTTCACTATTGTTTTTATTCATTAAGTCAAGGTAGCAAATCATAATAATACAATAAGAAAACTTAAAAGCTTATACTTTGGAAAGTCATTATTCATGGTTTTGAGATGATTTGGTTTCCAAAACTCAGAAAAAAAATGATTGCTGATTATCATTAATAGAATAAGTGTATATTGTGAATTATTTTATATAGCAATTGCTACTAGTTATCAAGTTGATTCAAACTCATAACAATCACTTGGGTGCAGAGTAGAACTGTTCTATACATTTTACAAAGAGTGACCTTTCAGAAGCAGACTGTTGTTATGTGCCGTGGAGTGGAGTCGGTTCTGACACATAGCGACCTTGTACACGGTTTCTGAGGCTGTGAATCTTAAAGGGAGCAGAAAGCCTCTTCTTTCTCCCGCGGTACAGCTGGTAGTTTCTAATTGTTAATGGTGGATGAGATTAGCAGCCCAATTCATAATCACTACTCTACCAGAGCTCCTTACCAGACCTGTATCCCCAGATGCCTCTGGATGCTTTAAAGCCTCCAAACTTTCAGCTGTTTGAGTCCCACATGGGCTCTTTAAACACTCATAAAACTGCATGGATACATGTATATATACGTGGGCATGTGTCCCACTTCTTTCTTCTAAAATTCAAGCGCTAGTACTGGTACTAGCATTGTTTTTTGTTTTTTAATCAGTTTGCTATGAGGACCAGTATACCTCTCCTTGTGATGCATATTAAGGACTCAAATTCCATAGTGTCAACTGACTCAGTGGTGAGTTGCTGTTGTGTTGTTTTTAAGTGTCATAGAGTCAGTTCCAACCTTTAGTGACACTGTATTGGGTTTTTGAGGAGCAGGTGGTAGGTTTGAACCACTAACTTCTTGGGTTAGTCATCAAGTGATACAGAACCACAGCAGGGCTTCTTCCTAAAAATACTCTGAGTCAGAAAGAAAGAATGCATAAAAGCATGACATTAATGTATGATTCTTCAATAGATAATTCTCATGGTATCAGGTAGATTCAGGATTTCTTTAGGTGGTTTGAAAAGATTAATAGAATTATGGAGAATGAGCCAGATGGCATATTTGAAGCCCAGTGGGATAAACCAGATGGAAGGCTGTTATTTTGTCCATGAATAGAAAATAGGTAGGGGGATGGTATTCAAGTCTGTTGATAATTATTTTCCAAAGATTTCCTGTTGTTTTTGTGGCTGATATGTGCATAAGTGTGCATATTTTTGATATAGATATATTTAGACTTAAATAGGAGAAGGGTGAATTTTAAAGTAGATTAAGAGGGAAAGAGTGATAGGAATTTTGTCGCATTTTTATAAATTCCTAAGTCTGAAAAACGGCAAAAAAAAAAAAAAAAAAAGTTCTATACCAACTATAAGAAAAAATACTCTTTCAAAAATATGAGCTAATTAACTTTATACATAAAAATATAATATGCCATGGATTACTCTTTTTATAAACAATCACTCTCTGGTTGCTTATGCACATGAAAGAATGAAAAACAGAAATTGATGGAAGGGAAGGATTTTTACATAATGACAATAAATTGATTTTATGAAGCAAAGATTTGATGAGCTACTGAGCCTTTACTATCTAAATGGCTCTTTTTTCAGTCATGAACAGTCCTTTTAGGTTTACACTTTAAGTGGCAATAATTTCAAAGTTTGGCGCTTGCTTGTTTGTGTCTTTTTATGGTTATGGGTGGCATATTTATGTTTGTTTTTGTCTTAAATAATAATACACTTCCATGTTGTTGTTAAGTGCCGTCGAGTCGGTTCCGACCCATAGTGACCCTGAACAGGGTTTCCGAGGCTGTAAATCTTTACGGGAGCAGAAAACCTCATCTTTCTCCTGAGGAACAGCTGGTAGTTTCGAACCGCTGACCTTACGAGTCACAGCCCGATTCATAACCACTAAGTTACCAGTGAGTCAAAAAATAGACTCCCCTTACCACACACAAATTTCATCCAATAAAATTTACTTTTACTATAAATGTTCTCTGATAGTTAATACTGTATTCAATTCTAATTACTATTTAAATGCTGATTGTGACCCATTAAATTGATTTCATGACACATTGACTAGTTGCCAGTGAGTTAATGCCAATTCATGACAATCCCATGTCAGTAGGGACAATCCATATTTCAGTAGGGATTTGATGATTCTGTACTTTCAGAAGCAGATGGGCAGGATCCTTTAGAAGGCCTTCTGGGTAGATTTTACCTTTGGGTGATGGTGGTGACTGTGTGTCTCGGAGTCAGTTCTGACTCATAGTGAACACAAGATTTCAGAGGCTGTAAATCTTTACAGGGGCAGAAAGCCTGATCTTTCTCCCATGGATCTACATGTAGATTTGAACAGCTGATCTTTGGGTTATCAACCAAGCTCTAATCCACTAAACTATCAGGTTTACAATACTCCGGGACTCCTATGACTCATTCATTGATTACAGATACAAAAAACACTTCCAAAGGAGACTGATAAAATGATTGTATTTAAAATACTTTCCCTTAATCTTCAACAATTGACCACTAGCCACAAAGTCAGCAGTTCAAATCTACCAACTGCTCTTCTTCAACCCTATTACTGGGTCACTATGACCAAAGTAAAAGGCTCCTAAGATAATTGTTTTCCCTCAAAGAAGTCAATAATAGTTACATACCACCTTTACTACTACAGTTTATTTTGCTGCTTCCTATGCATTTAAAATCAGCTTTTGTTCATATCAGGAAAATTTGCTAAAATTAACCAAATGAGTTAGGCTGCTGAAAAATAACTGTTAAGAGTTTATGCTTCTTCTAATAAAGCAGCATCATCTTGTATCACATAAAATTAACAAGTATAATGGAACGCACATTTTAGGCAGTGGTCTTCCTATAACTTGTCACCCACTGTTTTCCTGGTGTCGAAGCATAAGGGAGAATTAGAGTCAGATCATTGGTGTTGTTATGTGCCATGAGTGACTCTTTCTCATAGAAACTCCATGCACAACAGAATTAAACACTGCCCAGTCTGGTGCCATCCTCACAATTGTTACTATGACTGAGTCCATGGTTACTGCCACCAAGCCAATCTATCATAACTGGATGTCTTCCTCTCTTTTAACTGACCCTCCACTTCACCAACCATAGTGTCCTTCTCCAGGGACTGGTCCCTCCTGATATTATATCTAAAGTATGAGAGATGAAGTCTTGAGATCCTGGCTTTTAAGGGGCATTTTGGTTGTATATTTTTCAACATAGATCTGTTTCTTCTTTTAGTGGTCATAGTGGTGGTTATGAGCCGTGGAGTTGGTTCCGACTCATAGTGACCCTCGACAGGGTTTCCAAGGATATAAATCTTTATGGGAGCAGAAAGCCTCATCTTTGTCCCGTGGAACAGCTGGTAGTTTCAAACACTCTGACCTTGAGGTTCACAGCCCAATTTGTAACCACTACACTAGCATAGTGGTTACGAATCGGGCTGTAAGCCTCAAGGTCAGCAGTTCGAAACTACCAGCTGTTCTGCTGGAGAAAGATGAGGCTTTCTGCTCCTGTAAAGATTTACAGCCTCGGAAACACTGCATAGCCTCGGAAACTCCTGTAAAGATGTACAGCCTCGGAACTGACACGGCACATAACAACACCAACACTACCAGAGTCATCTTCTAGTAGTACATGGTAATTTCAATATTCTTCTCCATAACACAAATGCATCAATTTTTCTATGGTCTTCCTTATTCATTCTCAAGCTTTCACCTATATATGAGGCTATTGAAAATGCCATGGCTTGGGTCAGGCACACCTTAGTTCTCAAACTATATCTGTTCCTTAAAAAGGGATTGTGCAACAGATTTGCCTAAGGCAGTATGCCATTTGATTTCTTGACTGCTGCTTCCATGAATGTTGATTGTAGATCAAAGCAAAGTGAAGTCTCTGGCAACCTCAATCTTCTCGCCATTTATCATGATGTTATTTATTGACCCAGTTATGAAGACTTTTGCTTTCTTTACATGGAGGTGCAATTCATACTGAAGGCTGTGGTCTTTGATCTTCATCAGTAAGTATTTTACGTCCTCTTCAATTCTAATAGCATGGTTCCATTATAAGTATATTACAGATTGTTAATAAATGAATCTTTGTCCAATCATGATGACACTTTTTCTTCACATAATACATCTTTCCAGATTATTTGCTAAGTAGATTGCATAAATATAGTGAAAGAATACATCCCTGGCTCACACCATTCCTGATTTTAAAACATTCAGTATTCCCTTGTTCTGTTCGTTATGAACACAATCAAGTGTTCTGTAAGATCCATTCTTGGCAATATTATCCGTAGTTTGTCATGATCCACATAGCCAAAAGCTTTTTCATAGTCAGTGTTTTCTGCTTTCAGCCAAGATTGATCTGACATCAGCAATGATATCCCTCCTTCCAAGTTCTCATCTGATTCCAGCTTGATTTTCTTGCAGTTCCCTGTAGTTGTACATTTGCAGCCATTTTTAAATTATCATCAATAAAACTTTACTTATATGTAATGTTGTTCAATGATGTCCACATTCTGTTGGATTATCTCTCTTTGAACTAGGCACGAACATAGTTGGTCAGGTATCTGTCTTCCAAATTTCTTGGCATTTAGGCATGAAATCTTACAGTGCTTATTGAAAGAGTTCAATTTGCATTCCCTCAATTCCTGGAGTCTTGTTTTTTATCAGTATTTTCAGTGCAGCTGGCACTTCTTCCTTCAGTACCATCAGTTCTTAATCATATGCCACCTCTTTTTTTTAAATTGTGAACAGAGTGGTAGTTTACATGGGAGAACATTGGCTTTTCACCATCGTTTTCTTGCAATGACTGATTACAATCTCCTCTGTGCATCGCCATTCAACAGTATTTGCTTCAATTTCCTCTGTTTTGTTTTGTGTTTTTTTTCTGGAGATGGGAGGGCATACACAAAAACATTCAGTAATGTATAATAATTCAAACAAGGAAAGGACACATTCTGCAAGCCTGCCTCCTGGCCACCAGCACCCAGTCCCTCTCATTCAATGAGTTCAGAGTCCTCACATATGCTACCTCTTAAATGGTTGAACATCAAACTTTTTCTTTTTCTGATACAGTGACTCTGTATTTCTTCCATTCTCTTTTGATGCTTTCTGAAATATTCAATATAATACCCAAGGAGTCCATCAATATTGCAAATTGAACCTTGAAATTTTTTCAGTTCTTTCAATTTGAGAAATGCCGAGTGTATTCATACCTTTTGAATTTCTTACTCCAAATCTTTGCACATTTCATGATAATATATGACTTTGTCTTCTTGAACTGTCCTTTGTAATTTTCTATTCACTTCTTTTACTTCTTCATTTCTTTCATTTGCTTTAGCATCTCTATGCTGGAGAGCGTGTTTCAGAGTCTTTTCTAACACCTGTTTTGGTCTTTTCTTTCCTTTATTTCCACCACTTTTGCTTTCTTGTTGTATTATTTTATTGATGTCATCTCACAGCTCTTCTGGTCTTCAGTCATTAGTATTTATTTAATACATTAAGTTTTTCTCTTTAGATGGTCTCTAAATTCAGGTGGTATATTTTTAAAGTCATATTTTGGAGCTCATTGATTTGTATTCATTTTATTCAGCTTCAGCTTGTGCTTGCATTAAACAATTGATGGTGTGTTCCACCACCTTACTTTGTTTTGGCTGATGGTATTTACCTTTTATAGTGTCTCTTCCCACAGATGTAGTCAGTTTGATTCCTGTGTACTCCGTCTGGTAAGGTTCACATACATAATTGCCTCTTATGTTGTTTAAATAAAATTTTTGTAATTAATAAGTCATTGATCTTAAAAATGATATCATTCAATCTCTGGGATAATTTCTAACAGCAAGGGCATATTTACCAGCTACTGGTCCTTCTTAAGACTTTATTTCCAGTCTTTGCATTCCAAACGCCAGTAATTACCATTTCATCTTAATTGCATGTTTGATCACATTCAAACTGAAGAAGTTGGTTGAATTCTTCAATTTCATCATCACTGGCTTTATTGGTTGGTGCTTAAATTTGAATAATAGTGGTATTAATGGATCTTCTTTGTAGGCTTATAGATATTTTTCTATCACAAACAGCATTCTATTTCAAGATAAGTCTTGAAATGTTCTTTTTGATGAGGAATGTAAAGACACTCCACTTAAATTTGTCATTCTGGCATAGTAAATCATATGATTGTCAGATTAAAAATAGCTAATACATATCTATTTCAGTTCACTAATATCTAGAAGGGAATCCTGGTGTGGCACTATATGATAGGCACTGGACTACTTACCATAGGTTGGCTGTTTAAACCCTATCTATACAGGGTCACTGTGTGTCAAAACTGACTCCACAGCACTTAAAAACAACAAGGGTGCATAGGATACCAGATCTTTATGTGTTCCATTTCATTTCTGTCAACTTCCATTGTGGTACTACAGAGTAAGCACTGAGTCACAAGAGTGGAGATTCAAACACACTAGCCACTCCTCCGAAACCCTATATAGGGTTGCTGTGAGTCAGACTTGATTCAACAGCACTTAACAATAACAATTTTCCTAGATTCATACTTCATAAATTCCATGTTCAGATTTATTACTAGATGTTTCTTGTTTTTTCTCCTCATTTTGAGGAGTCTTATAGGTAAAGCATCATTTCAGCCATGTTGCAGAACTGCAGTATACTCAGGGATTCTTGGCAAGCATGATTTACCCTAGCTCAACCTCCCTCTCCCTGTGCTGCCATCTCTTTTTTCTAGTACAATTTCTTGCTCCTTCCCTGTTTATCATTGTGGTTTTACCTTGAGTTCAGCAATCCCAGCTGGTATAGCTCTATAATTTGAAGTAACAAATTCCTCTTTCAGGTTAGGACCTTTTAGTACTTTAATATATATATATATATATATATATAATTCACTGATGGTGTTTGTTCAAACTCTCCAGAACATTCATTCTATGGTTCTATATTCTCAAAAATCTTTCCCACCCTCATGATGTTTTGAATAGATTGATTCATTCATTTATCCATCACTTCTCTTCTAAAAGTTCCTGCAACAGTGTTTATATTTGTGCCGTATGGAATCATTTTAAATACAGGGTGATTGAACACAGGTGTAATCAGGACTATCTAATGACCTTAAACAATTAAAAGGATGAAACAATAAAAACTTAGCTTGACCATTAAAAGGACTAATTATAGTCTTTTATGATCTTTGCTCACTATTTATATTCCATTGCCTAGTGGCACAATATGGATTATGCATTCTCTTGAGCATGTGCTAAATGCATTTTGTTATAAGTTTTATTTGATTACCACTGTAAATTGTATTCATGTTTGTACATGTTTCATAGTTCGTTGTTCATGTAACATCTGCTCAGAATTTAGTAAGAAGTGGGGAATTGCTCTATACTTAGGAATTAAGAGGCAACTTAGCACCAAATAGGAATCTAGATACCTGATTTTCTAAAGATATAGCTATCATTGTAGTTCTACTTAACTTTGAATTTAGAAGTTCTAGCTGGTATATTATGTGACCTTTGGGTAAATTACTTCGCATGCTAAGTGTGGTAGAAATTATGACCTTCAAAATGCCTTTCTAGAAGGAAAACTGCAAAAGAGAGAAAGTTCTAAGACATTTACTTTAGCCTCAGTAGTTTAGAAGTATGAATAAAAGGAAGGATTAGCAAGCTAGTTTACAGAGTAGTTTTGGGTATTGATAGTTTGAATATGACATAGTTTATATGTGGAGTCTGAATGTAGACTGTAGGATAAGAACTGGACTACCAGTCACAAATTTGGAGGTTCAAACCCACCAGTTGCTCTTTGGAAACCCTATCCAGGGTCACTGTGAGTCAGAATTGACTCAACGACACTTTCCAATATATATA
>NW_006408586.1:5346159-5353771 GCF_000296735.1 Chrysochloris asiatica
TTTTTTTTTTTTTTCTTAATTTATTATCGTGTAGGGCTTACACATCAAATTTAGATCTTAAAGAATCAGACGAATGTAGATTAGAAGAGAGAACTGAACAATAACATGTTTCTGTTGATTTTGGTCTATATTTGTTTTGTTGCTGTTTTCTTTGGAATTGTTATTAAAGTTTTAATGAAGAAAGCTAATGAATTATTCAAAGGATCTGTTTTTCTTTAATACCTTGAAACAATATAGTATATTCTACAATGTTACAACTCTAGTCGGGCTGCGAATCACAAGGTCAGCAGTTCGAAACGACCAGCTGTTCTGCGGGAGAAAGAGGAGGCTTTCTGTTTCCGTAAAGATTTACAGCCTCGGAAACCCTGTTCAGGGTCGCTATGGGTTGGAACCGACTCGACGGCACTTAACAACAACAACAACAACAACAACAACAACAGTTTACTCCACAAGTAAATGATATATCCAAAGTGCTAATTGCACATTAAAAAGATCATGCTCAATTTTTACAATATGCTAAAATTTAAGCATTTAATACATGAAGACAAAATAAATAAATAAATAAGAACATGATTTTAGAGTTCTAAGGAAAAGTACCCTGGAAACACTAGCTTGAACTAAAAGGAAAACCAATGGACACGCAAATCAACAAAAATATAACACTTTATTTTTCTGGATTGTGCCATTTCACAGGGCAATTTAGTTAACTAGTCCACATACTTGCAATACATTTCTAAATGGGTGAAAGTATTTAGACAAATTATATTTCTTTTAAAAATGTCACTAATGCAAACTACTCAATGTATTTAGGGTCAGTTTTAAATTGCAATTTCTATTGTCATGCTTCAGATCTCTTAAAAAGCTTTTCCACTGATGTCAGAAGAGGTTAATTGTATCCTTATATGGTGATATTATTAAAGTATTTAGTATTAAAAGATCTGGGAATCATTTAATTTTCAAAAAATGTTATGCTTGTCAATTTATATATATTTTATTTTCCATTAAATGAAATTTTTCTATAGTTTAAAATTACACTAATGGTTTGTGTTCATCTTATTTTTTGAACCTTAATTTTTCTCATTTTTCTATCAAGAGATTTTATTCTCTATGCCTAAAAATAGTTTGATTACTTTTTTAAATGATAGTGTTATTCAAGATTTGGCTTCACAAAAATTGAAACTTCTTTTGGTTATATTGTACTAGTTTCCATGACAACATTATCTTTTTTCTCTAGCTCTCTTAGTTTAAAAAAAAAAAAAAGTCAGATATTTCTTGCTTTCAACACCATTTACATAAAAATAATTAAATCTATAAAAATAATACTGTTTAAAAGTATACCAGGTCAACTGCCCAAATAAAAATTTCAGAAAAGTCTGAAATTTAAGTTGATGTCCAACAGGAGATAGTTCAAATTAAATGTCTCTTATGAACAAGAAAATATCACAAACTGTAGGTGTTTAGAGGGGAATTATGTCGTGTATTCATTGCAAAGAGAAGTGATATGGGATAGGTTCTATCCCATAAGAGACTAAGAAAGTCATAAAACAAAGGATGACTGAGAAGAACTTTACACACTTAGAGAAACATAAAGTCAGTATGCTTAAAGAGAAAGAAAGGACCAGGAGAAATGAAACCAATGTTTCAAAGTCTGTGTATCATGAACAACACAAAGTGTTTTCTTCTCACAGGGATAGGATTAAGTTTAAGCAAAATTTGTTGAGTGCTTCTCATTTTATAGTAACTTTATTTTTGCTATCTTTGACTACCTCTTGACATTGGTTTTATACCAACCCTTTTTAAGTACTATTTCCTGGACAATAGCAATTGGTACTAGTGAACAATATCTTCTCTCTTACTAATTTTCATTGTCAGAGTTGGCAGGTTGGCAATGAATCAAAGAAATATTTGGGATATGCACGCATAGTAGACTTTGGGAGAATTTTGTAGAATCATCTAAGAACGCTTAAATTACTACACATTCTCAACCAAGACTGAGAAAAACATGAACAGCAAAAGTGATCATCACTCCGGCGTAAGTCATTGATTTTTTGCCTAGAATTTCCCATTGATTTTCTCCTCTTCCTCTTCAATGGGTTCTTTTTTGTTCTTTCTTCAATTCACACATCTTTCTTCTCTGTCAAATATTTATCTTTGCATCAAAAGTGTTAGCATCTCTAGCTAAAGGCAACTTCCTTTCAATTTTGTTTATAAAACAAGCACAGGCATACTAATTATTTCTGGGTTGTTACTTTCCTTAATAAAGTCCCCTAAGTGTTGATCTGATTTCAAATGGAAAAAGAAAAAATAAATGTATCCAGGCTCAGAATTCGGAATATGTCTTGTTGATAAAGCCTTGCTTCGATTAAAATATGCTTTTAGCTGGTAATCTAGGGTAGCAGCCATTGAACATTAATTAACATATTTAATATCAAATATTTTAATTCCAAAATAAATACTCACAATCCTATGTGGTACTGTAGGATAAGTTCTGTTTGGCTAACTTGTCACTGATTTCTATTAGACATGTGAAATTATTTCTCCCCCAAATTTCAGAAGATTTCATTTTCCTTTGTACTATTTTAATAAATTTGAGTAACGCTTTCATTCCAAATTCTGGTGTGTCACTCTAGGATAAGCACTGGACTGAAAGGTCATTTAAACTACAAGGTCTGTGTTTCAAACTAACCAGCAGCTCCTGGGAAACCCTATATAGGGTCGCTATGAGTAGCAACCAACTTGAGGACACATCAATAATAATCCTGACACAGAAGCCCTAGTAGCACTCTGAGTTAGCGTGAACTTGCTAATTGCAAGATTGGTGGTACATGTCTACCAGTCACTCTGAGGGTGAAACAGGAGACTGTCTATTCCCATAAGATCAACATTCTTGAAAGGATTGCTTTGAGGCAGAATTTATTTCATGATTGTTTTATATATACATATACAGAGAGACTGTGGTGTGGTACTGTGGGTGAATGTGCCGGTCTGCAAGGTCGCTTTGAACTGCAAGGTCGGCAGTTCAAGCTCACCAGCTGCTCCTTGGAAAGCCTATACAGGGCTGGTACCAAATCATTCGCACTTACTCAGTTAGAGACAGAGAGAGACACACAGAGAGACAGACATAGAGAGAGAGAAAGTATCCTGGTGTGTCACTATGGGTTAATGTGCTAGACTACAAGGTCAGTTCAAACTACAGGGTCAGCTGTTCAGGCTTACCAGCCTCTCCTTTGGAAATCCTATACAGGGTTGCTATAAGTTGGAATTGACCCAGTGGCATACAATAATACACATATTTGGTTAATCCAATCTTAAAGAACCCTTGATAGTTCAACAGTTAAAGTACTCATCTGCTAACTCAAAGGTTAGTAGTTGGAACATAGTGTCTCTGAGACAGATCTGGTGATCTGCTTCCTTGAAGTTTTAGCCTATACTCAGTTCTTCTGTCCTATAGTGTTGTTGTTAGTTGAATTGACTGGACAAATAACAAAAATCCCTTCATAGACTTTAAACAAACAAAACAAAGTAATATTTACCTTAAAAGAAATCTATTTTTTTAATTGAATGATTCAGTGGAAATAAAAGATGACATTAAAAAAAAAAAAAAGGCCATCTGAAAGAAAAGAAATTGGAGGTGGTCGCTATCAGTTGGAGCTGACTCAATGGCACTTAACAACAATAAGAACACATTTTTAAGGTGTGCCTGACCCAAGCCATGGTATTTTCAATAACCTCATTTGAATGTGAAAGCTGGACAGTGAATAAGGAAGACCATAGAAGAATTGATGCCTTTGAGTTATGGTGTTGGAGAAGAATATTGAAAGTGCCATGTGCTGCCAAAAGAACCAATAGATCCATTTTGGAAGAAGTATAGGCAGAGTACTCCTTAGAGGCCAAGATGGCCAAGCTTCTTCTCTCATACTTTGGACATATTGTCATGATGGACCAGTTGCTGGAGCAGAATATCATGTTTGGTAAGGTGGAGGGTCAGAGAAAAAAGAGGAAGACCCCCCAACAAGATGGATTGGCCTAGGGGCAGCATCAATGGACTCAAGCATGGCAACAGTAGTGAGGTTGGCCCAAGATCGGGCAGTGTTTCATTCTGCTATGCATAAGGTCGCTATGGGTTGGTACCGACTCAATGGCACCTAACAACAACAACAATTGATAAGCATTGGGCTGCTAACTGGAAGCTTTGTGGTTTAAACCTACCAGTTGCTCATTGGAAACTAGGATCTTTATGAGTAAGAAATTACTCAATGGCACTTAACAACAGCAACAAGAAGTTATTGTTTAGATAGGCAGCTATATCTTATACTTTATCTGATTAACATTTATATTTAACTATTTAAATTGACTTACATTAATGGAGACCCGGTGTGGTATTGTAGGACAAGCACTCAACTTCAATGTCAGTTTAAACCACAAGGTCGAAAGTATAAATCCACCAGACACTACTCAGAAACCCTATATAGGGTCACTATAAGTCCAACTCAATGGTACTTGACAACAGCAACAACATTAATGGAAGATCCTATGTTTATATGACTAAATAAAGGGATTTTATGAAAAAATAATGAAAGGTCCCATACACAAATGGTATCTCTGAGTGGTACAATCTATTAATATGTTTGACTACTAACAAAAGTTTAGAGTTTCAAGTCTATTCTAAGGTACAACAGAAGAGAGTCCTGGTGAATTTAGAAATATTAGCTACTGATAATCCTATAGAGAATAGTTTTACTCAGTCCTACATGGGTTCATCAGAAATCAAAATCAATCTTATGCCATCTGTTTGGTTATGCATAAACAATATGTGCCTAAAAAATTTTTTTAAAGATAAATATATATTTAAGTAAAATTAAAAAATAAATGGACAGATGAGCTCTTTGATTAGAGAATTATGTGATTTAAAAAATAAAGCTTCCTGTTTCAACTAAAACTCTCATAATTTTACATTAACATTATTTTCTTTTAATCAATATTATATTTCCACAGGTTATCTTTGTTTTGGTATAAAATTTGACTACCGTACACACTTTCAATATATATGTTTTTTAGCTTAGATGAATAAAAAGGGGCATATCAGAACACTTTATTCCATTGCATCCAGTCCAATACTGCAAAATATGATGATCATAAATACTTGCCCTTTATAATTTATAAATAACTCCTATTATTTGTTAATATTTAAAAGCATGCTCTTCAATTTAAGCTGAGCACATAAGAAAGTGTAAGTCAGTTGAGGTTTATCAACTCTCCTTGTAAGTATTTAACTAGAACTATTTATATTTGAGTCCTGGTGTGGTGCTGTGGGTTAATATGCCAGACTTCAAAGCCCTTTGAACTGCAAGGTTGGTGGTTCAAACTCACCAGCTGCTCCTCAGAAACACTATAAAGGGTCGCTATAGGTCAGAATCAACTCGACAGCACTTAACAACAACAAAAAGATTTATTCAAATACCTTTCTAGTGTGTAGATTAGAATATAAACTTCCAATAAAATTGGCAATTTCTCATGAAACAAAATAAATTTCCATTTATGTACATATGTGAAGTTAGTTAAGCAAACATATTGATCAGAAACACAGTTCAAATAGATATATGCACATGTATAAATCTTAAAAAGATTTCAGGGCTAAAGAAGATTTATAATAAATCTGCTAAAGTTTAATTCAGTGATACTGTCTCCATCTTCTGAATAAATTGTAGGTAGTAATCATTCACAATTAGGGTGGGTCAATGGAAGTAGAAGATATCTGTGAGAATTTTAGAATATACAGCCACAGTAATCTATGGGTTAAGGCGTCAGACTGCAAAGCTATTTGAACTGCAAGGTCGGCAGTTCAAGCTCACCATCTGCTTCTCGGAAACCCTATGCAAGGTTGCTATGGGTCAGAATCAACTTTAGAGCACTTAACAACAACAACTGTGGAATCATCATATTTGTTAGTTGGTGCCCAATACTAATCAATTATGAAACATTAAAAAAAGACCTGTGTGCGCCCCTTGAGCCCCTTGCCTTTTTAATCAGTTCATTTGCAGATCATCTAATTTAACCCCAATTTATAGAATACCCCACTTTCCTGATTGTGAGTAATCTAGAAACTTGTTGTTATTGTTAAATGTTGTTAATTGAATCAATTCCCACTCATAGCTACCCTTGTGGTTAGCTATACAGTGCTGACTCTTCAGTGCCACACCAGCAATCAAATCGAAACATGTTGTTCTTAGGTGCCATTGAGTCAATACTGACTCATACTGACTCTATGCACAACAGAACAAAACACTGCCCAGTACTGGGTCAACCTCACAATTGTTGCCATGCTTAAGCCCATTGATGACGCCACTTTGAAATCTTTGCTCTTCAATTCTCTAAAAAGGTCTTATGCAGCAGATTTGCCTAATGCAATACGTCCTTTGATTTATTGACTGCTGCTTCCATGAGTGTTGATAGTTGATCCAAGAAGAATGAAATCCCTGACAACTTCAATTTTTTCTCCATTGATAAGAATGTTGTTTATTGGTCCAGTGGTGAGGACTTTGTTTTCTTGACATTGAGATGCAATCCATACCAAAGGTTGTAGTCTTTGATCTTCCTCAGTAAGTATTTAAGTCTTCTTCACTTTCAGCAAGCAAGGTTGTATCATCTGCATAGCGCAAGTTATTCATGAGTCTTCTTTCAGCCCTGATGTCACATTTTCCTTCATATAACTCAGCTTCTCAGATTATTTGTTCAGCTACAGGTTGAATAAGTATGGTGAAAGAATACAACCATGACACACACCTTTTTTACTTTTAAACCATTGAGCATTCCCATGCTCTGTTTGAACAACTGACTCTTGGTCCAGGCTCCTCATGAGCACAATTAAGTGTTCCAGAATTCTCATACTTTGCAATGTTGTTCATATCTGTCACGATCCACACAATCAAAACCCTTTGTATTGTCATTAAAGCATAGGTAAACATCTTTCTATTATTCTCTGCTTTCAACCAAGATCCATCTGACGTCAGCAATGATATCCCTCATTCCACATCCTTTTCTGAATCTGACTTGAACCTCTGGAAGTTCTCTGTTACTGTATAGTTGCAACTATTTCTGTATTATCTTTAGTAAAACTTTACTCACATAGGATATCAAAGATATGGTCCAATAATCCACATTTTGCTCATTCACATCTTTCGAATGGGCACAAATACTGATCTCTTCAAATCAGTTTGCCAGATAGTTGTCTTCTAAATTTCTTGGCATAGATGGAGTAAGTTCCTCCTGTGCTACCTCACTTTCTTGAAAGATTTCAATTTGTATTCCATCAGTTCCTGGTACCTTGTTCTTTGCCAATTCCTTCAACACACATTGGACGTCTTCCTTCAGTATCATTGGTTCTTAATCATATGCTACCTCTTGAAATGGTTGAACATCAACCATTTCCTATGGTACAGTGAATCTGTATATTCCTTCCATCTTCTTTCAATGTTTTCCGAATCATTCAAAAATTTGCCCAGAGAATACTTCAATAACAAAAGCTGAGGCATGGAATTTGTCTTCCGTTCCCTCAGCTTGAGAAATACTGAGTGTGTTCTTCCATTTTGGTTTTCTAACTCCAGATCTTTGC
>NW_006408586.1:5356661-5361425 GCF_000296735.1 Chrysochloris asiatica
TCTCGTAGATTTGTTTTCATTTTCTTCAGCTTTAATTTGAATTTGCATATCAGTAATTGATGGTCTGTTCCACAGTCTGCCCCTGGCCTTGTCTTCACTGTAGGTGTTCCCTGTAGGTGCATGGATATTGTCTTATCCCAGACAGCATTGTACCTCATGACAGATCTTGTTTTTTTGTTTTTGTTTTTGTTTTTGTTTTTTTTGATGATGATGAATGCAATACCATTTCTCTTCAATTTATCATTCCAGGCTTAATAAAGCACATAATTGTCAGATTAAAAATGGCCATTACCAGTCAATATTAGCTCACTAGTGCCTAAGATATCAATATTTGTCCTTTTCATTTCATTTTTCCCAATTTTCTAGTTTTCTAGATTCAAAGGTCAAATACTCATATTCTGATCATTAATGAATGTTTACAGCTGTTTCTGTTCATTTGAGTTGTGCCCCATCAGCAAATGAATGTCCCGAGGGCTTTACTCCATTTGTGTCATCATGGTCAACTCTACTATGAGAAGGCAGCTCTTCCCCAATCACATTTTGAGTGCCTCCCATACCTTAGATGATCAATTTCAGCACTATATCTGACAGTGTTGCTTTGCTATTCATAAGGTTTATCTGCTATTCATAAAAAAACTTATGAATCTAGAATCTAGTCAGTCTTATATAAGATCTTAGTTTGGTCTTGCACCTGGTACTCAATGCTGACATCTAGTAAATAAGCCTCTAATTTGATGCACTCTTAGATTATGTTTTTTTCTATACTGGTAGTCTTTCTTATAAATATCTCATTTTTTAAGTTGATACCACAAGTCCTTTGCTAAATTCCAATACATGTTATGGAACCTTAAACATACAAAGCAATATTGCACTATTCTACTTTTGCAACTATAATTTTATGGCACTTCTATTTAAATATGATAGCTTCTAGTGTTAACATGGAGTCATGGTAAGGTACTGTAGCATAAGCACTGAACTGCAAGGTCAGTTTGAACTGAAAGTTAGGCAGTTCAAACTCTCCAATCACTCCTCAGAAAACCTATACAGGGTTGCTATGTGTTGGAACCAACTTGACAGCATTTATCAACAACAACAGTCATCACACCTGTAGTATATACATGATGGAGTGATACTATGGCATTGTAGGATAAGCACTGAACCTTAAAGCCAGTTTGAACAGCAAGGTCGGTGGTTTAAACTCACCAACTGCTTGTTGGAAACCCTATACATGATAACTATGAGTCAAAGCAGATTCAAAAGCTCTTAGTAACAACAAAACATCCCTGATAGGTGAATAAGAATCATTCAACGTTCATTGAAAACTTGCTTAATGCTAATCACCACCTTACATACTTTTATTATATATAAAAATACATTATTAAACAGTTAATGTCAATTTCAGGAGATTTTAAATTGACTGGTAAAGCAAGTGTATTGGGTTATTGGACAATCTTGAAGTTACAAAGTTATATATACTTGTTAAGTAAAGATAATCTGCTCAAGCAAATGAATTTGAAAACTCTTAAATGCTGAGAATCCAAATTGTTGAAAAGTGGCTAATGTAAAGTTGTATTAGGCAAGTTTAGAATATGCTTTTCAGGGATTAGGAGAATTATTACTCATCAAAAGCCAGCATGGGCTAATAAGAACTGAAAGTTCCTTCCTTGGAAACTTCACAGAAATAGTTTTATGCTGAGAGCTATCTTTCCATCAGAATGGTATCAAAAATACATGAGGAGCTTCATTCTGAGTGACATGATGCATCAGAACTTATTACTGACTTTGAGAGTGATTTAGGATTAGGAAGGATATTGTAAAACAAGAAGTTATACAAGTCATCGTTAATCAAACATAGTTCTAATGTGACAGAAAATAGATAGCCAGATGTACTGGGCATTTTAACTTCATTTATAACTGGAAACCAAAATATTGATAGACAATAAACCAGAATAAATAATTTGAAAGAGTGTATCATAATTACATGCGTACTTTCCTCTAAAGTAATGTTACAGGAAATTGTGTTTGCCACATATCTGAATTGTGTTCTATGTAATGATGGGATTCCTTTTCATTTGAAAGATCAGCAAAATCTTTGAGACCACCAAACCTTGTCTGAGATGCTTAACAGCTCTTTTAGGGACACCGTCTCTTACAGTGAGAGCTTTTTGCATCATGAAGGAAGTGAAGAATTTAGCCAGACAGTACTAGTAGTTTAATGTGATGAGAATTGTAGTATTTCCAAGGTTGTCAATACATTCCAGGCTTTCTAGAACTCCTTTAGTTATTGTTCCAATCAGCTGAGTGTGCAAATCACTTCCTTGCAATTTTACACATAGTTTTAATTATTAAATGTAAAGAAAAAATCATAATAAGACTCAAATTAAATATAATGAAACAACATGGGCAAGTATATAACCACTGTTTTATTATAAGCAGGGTTTTCTTGGTGGTCTGGCTTTCAATAAATAAGGGGAAAAATAACCTTGATTCGTACTTTTTGTCAATTTATGTGGTGCAAATTATTCCAACATGATCAACTTCATACAAGCAACAGTAGTTCCAGAACATTTAACAATTAGCATTCATGAAGCAATACCACACTAGAACTATGCAACACTTAAACCTAATACATATGGAAAAAGGCATTTTACTGTATGTAGTTTAAAATTCTAACAGTTGTCATTTGATTGTTATGTTTTTATTAAATATGTTTTTATTACTTACTGAATTTAGAAAACAAATGTCTAAAGTCATGGTGTTTTACTTGTGAGTTATCAGTAAAATGTTGCAATTACAGGTACTCAGTATCTGTGTTTCTCTTTACAGCCCCATCCTTAGTCCTGGTGATTACTAACAGAGAATACCCAAACTCTATTTAGTCTCTGTCAGATGGCAATATGTTGAGTTTATAAACAGACCCTCAACTGGCTATATAATCAAATACTGTAATGAAAATATGAAACTATGACTGTATAATTTCATTTACTTATTTATGTTTCAAACATTTTTATTTTCTGAATTTTTTATAAAAGAAAAAAGCCCAATAATAAATTATACTATTTTTTTTTTTCATGTAAGTTTTTTTGGTTTTGTTTTTATTATGAGTTGAATGCAAGTTTATAGGGAAGATCATCAGTTCTACATTCAACAAGTCATATTGTTCTTGTTGTGAGGTGTAGAGTTGAATTCTGACCAATAGTGACCCTGTATCTGTAGCTGGTGAACTTGAACTGCAGGCCTCACAGTCCAAAGTGAAATTGCAATCCAGCACATTAATCATAGCACCACACCAGGATTATAATCATTGTAATTGTTTCATTACAATAATTATAATCACCTCCATGTACTATCCATTAACAGTATTTCTTTCTATTCATTTTAGCTCTCTCTCTCTCTTTTTTTTTTTTTTTTTAACACTCAGGCATTTATAATGATTTAGACCACCAAAGAGCACATCCTGCAAGCTTGCCTCCTGGCCGCCAGATCTCAGTCCCTCTCTTTCCATGGATCTAGAGTCCTTAGCTCCTCTGTCTCTCCATGTCTCCTCTCTTCCCCCATCTCTGGTATTGCTGCTTCTCTGGATAGGGTTCTTCATTGCACTTGTGCTCTATGATCCTAGGGTCCTCTGTTTCTGTCCTGTAAGATTAATTACTCCCCTGTTTTGGGTACAAAACGTCTACCTTTACAATTGTGACAATTGTAAATAACCATGATAACAATTACTCACGATTGAATTATAAGAATCTTATCCCCATCTATTTTCAATAGACCCATCTACACAAGATAAAAATAATTCAGTGGAGATTTTATCTTATTTCACAGACTCTTAAAATAAACTCCTCTTGAAAACTTGTAAGCCCATCACTTAGTGCCATTATCATCCCCTCATTTTAGGTAGCCATTTAAGTTGGTTTGCACTGAAGACACTCACTCATCTTTGCAAAGAAATTTGGGAGACAACTATCTGGCCAAATGATTGGAAGAGATCCATATTTGTGTCCATTCCAAAGAGAGATGACCCAATGGAATGCAGAAATCATTGGATAATATCTTTGATAACCCATGTGAGTAAAAATTTTACTAAAGGTAAGACAGAAATGGCTGCCAGCATACACTCATCTTCCAGAGGTTCAAGCTGGATTCAGAAGATGAGGTGGAATGAGGGATATCATTGCTGATATCAGATGGATCTTGGCTGAAAGCAGAGAATAGCAGGAAGGTGTTTACTTGTGCTTTACTGACTGTGCAAAGGCTTTCGATTGTGTGGATCATGACAAGCTAAGGACAACATTGCGAAGTAAGAGTATTCCTGAACATTTAATTGTGCTCATGAGGAATCTGTACCTGAAACAAGAAGCAGTTGTTTAAACAGAACATGGAAACACTGAATGGTTTAAAATTAAGAAAGGTGTATGACAAGGTTGTATACTTTCACCATACTTATTAAACTTGTATGCTGAGCAAATATTCCAAGAAGCAAGGTTATATGTTGATAAACATGTCATCAGGATTGGAGGAAGACTCAATAACAATCCGCGATATGCAGATGATACAACCTTGTTTTCTTAAAATGAAAAGGACTTAAAATATTTGCTGAGGGAATAAACAAGATGGCGGATCGGGTGGACGTATAGCAGAGAGCTCTGCCAACAACAATACAGAATACCCGACCAAGCAGGCTCAGGGGATGGTCCCAGAACTCTGAACCACATATAAAGGAATACTTAGAAGGTTGGAGGCTCACAGCTGGGGGAATTTGTGGCA
>NW_006408586.1:5361525-5362058 GCF_000296735.1 Chrysochloris asiatica
TTTGGCTGATGATATGGAGCTTTTCCACTATCTCTTTCCACAGATGTATTCAATTTGATTTCTGTGTATTTCATCTGGTGAGGTCCATGTGTATAGACATCTCTTATGCTTTTTTAAAAAACTATTTGAAATAAACAAATAATTGGTTTTGCAGAATTCTATTATGCAGTCTCCAGCATCATTTCTATCACCAAGGCCATATTTTCCAACTACTGATACTTCGTCTTCCTTTCCAACCTTTGCATTCCAATCACCAGTAGTGATCAATACATCTTTATTGCATGTGTGATCAATTTCAGATTGAAGAAGTTGGTAGAATTCTTCTATTTCATCCTCACTGGCTTTAGTGGTTGGTGCATACATTTGATTAATAGTGGTATTAACTGGTGTTCCCTGTTGTTGTTGTTGTCAGGTGCCATCGAGTCGGAACCGACTCATAGCGACTCCATGCACCGCAGAATGAAACAATGTTCCATCCTGGACCAACCTCACTACCGCTGCCACACTTGAGTCCATCAATGATGCCACCTGGC
>NW_006408586.1:5366936-5371287 GCF_000296735.1 Chrysochloris asiatica
ATATACTGATGAAGATGAAGCTCAAAGAGCACAGCCTTCAGTATGGATTGCAGCTCAATGTAAAAAAAACAAAACAAAAATGCTCACCACTGGACCAATAAACAGCATTCTTATCAATGGAAAAAGGATGGACGTTGTCAAGGACTTCATTCTTCCTGGATCAACTATTAACACGCATGGAAGCAGCAGTCAATAAATAAAATGGCATATTGCAGTATGCAAATGTGCTGCACTAGAACGTTTAAAGTGTTGAAGAACAAAGATGTCAGCTTGAGGACTAAAGTATACTTGACCCAAGCCATGGTATTTTCAATAACCTCATATACATGCAAAAGTTGGACAGTGAATAAGGAAGACCATAGAAGAATTGATGCATGTGAGTTACAGTGTTGGAGGAGAATATTGAAATTGCCATGGGCTGCCAAAAGAGCCAACAGATATGTGTTGGAAGAAATGAAGCCAGAGTGTTTCTCGGAGGCCAGAATGGCCAAACTTCATCCAGCACACTTTGAACATATTGACAGGAAGAACCAGTCACTAGAGAAGGATATCATGTTTGGTAAGTTGAAGGGTCAGAGAAAAAAAGGAAGACCCCCAGTGAGATGGATTGGCAAAAATGGTGGCATCAATGGGTCCAAGAGTGGCAACAATTCTGAGGTTGGCCCAGTACCAGGCAGTTTTTCATTGTGTTGTGCAGAGGGTCACTATGAGTCAGTACTGATTTGATAGCACTTAACAACAACAACAACAATGTCTCAGTTACTCATCCCTATCTACCCTATATACTGAGGAAATAGCACCAATGTATGATGTGAAAACTCCTCTCACTCTGTTGGTATTTTGAGCTACTACATCCATGCATGAGTACATGTCATGTTCATCAAATTGTAGAAATTTACCCTCATTTCCTTTATCAAAAATTCTTCTTATTTATTTATTTTGTCTTCATCTAGTTGAGTTCTGATTATCAAGCCATGGAGGCTAGTTCAAATGGGTATTATATGCAAGTTTCAGTATTCTGGTGCATCTCCCCTCATTTTATATCAGCTGGATGCTTCACTCTCAGCTCTAGCCCTTCATGGCTATGCCCTTGTCCATGGGCTCAGGTATCTCCAGGTTTGACTGTATGATTTTATAACCTTCCTAAATGAAAATGAAAACATTTTATAAATAACGGAATCTCAGAGTAATCAAACAATTTTCCTAAGGTTATTTGTGCAAAGTTCACATGCTTCCCATTTGTTCTTTTAAAAAATATTTTACCATAGTTATATGAGAGGACTTGAAAAGGATTGTGGAAAAAATGCATTAAATATTCTTTAGTTTTCGAATGCTGCTATAGAGGAAACATCAAAGGTAGATAGCATCAACAAACAGAAACTTATTTTCTCACAGTTTAGGGGATGAAAAGTTCAAATTCAGAGTCCGAATCTAGGGGAAATTTTCATCTCTTTGTCAACACTGAAAAGAATTCCTCGTGTCCATTAAGCATCTGTGGGTCCAATGTTCCTTGATGATTTCATAGTGCAAGGACCCCAAGTCCAAATTATGCACTTTAATCATGGATCATCTTTCTTGGTTGTAGAAATTAGTAGTAGTACTTACTAGTTAGGTGCCATCAAGTCAGTACTGACTAACAGCAACCGTTTGCACAATAGAATGAACCACTGCTCAGTTTTGAAAAAAACTCGCAATTGTTGCTAGACCTGAACCCATAGCTACCACCACTGTGCCAATCCATCTCATTGGAAGTCTTCCTCTTTTTCTCTGATGCTCCACTTTATGAAACATGATATTCTTCTTCAGTGACTGATCCCTCCTGATAATATATCCAAAGTGTGAGAGATGAAGTTTGGCTATCCTGGCTTCCAAGGAACATTCTGGCTGTACTTCTTCCAACACAGATCTGTTTGTTCTTTTGGCATTCCATGGTACTTTTAATATTCTCCTGCAACACCATAACCCAAAAACATCAATTCTTCTATGGTTTTCCTTATTAACAATTCATCTTTAACACGCATATGAAGTTAGTGAAAATACCATGGTTTGGATCAGGCACATCTTAATCCTCAAATTGACATCTTGCTCTTCAACGCTTTAAAGAGGTCTTGTGCAACAGATTAGCCCATTGTAATACATCATTTGGTTTCTTGACTGCTGCTTCCATGAGTGTTGATGGTTGATCCAAACAAATGAGGCCTTTGGCAAATTCTATCTATTCTCCAAATGTTGTTTATTGGACCAGTGATGAGGATTTTTCTTTTCTTTACATTGAGATGCAACCAGTACCAAAGGCAGTGGTCTTTCATCTTCAACAGTAAGTATTTTAAGTCTGCTTTGCTTTCAGCAAGCAGCGTTGTATTATCTGTATATCACAGGTTGTTAGTGAGTCTTTCTGCAATCTTGATGCCACACTTTTCTTCATATAATCTGGTTTCTCATATTGTTTTCTCAGTATACATATTAAATAAGTATGGTGGAAGAATACGACCCTGATGCACAACTTTCCTAATTATAAATCATTTAGTATTCCCTTGTTCTCTTTGAACAACTGCCCTTTGGTCTACACACAGGTTTCTCATGAGCACAATTAAGTGTCACAGAATACTCAATGTTGTCCATAGCTTGTTGTGATCCACACATTCATAGTCAATAAAGCACAGGTAAACATCTTTCTGGTATTCTGTGCTTTCAGTCAAAATCCATCTGACATCAGCAATGATATCCCTTATTCCATGTCCTCTTCTGAATCCAGCTTGAACCTATGGGAAGTTTTTTGTCAATGTATGGTTGTAATCATTTTTGGATTACATTTAGTAAAACATTACTCACATGGGATATCAATGATATCATCAGATTTTTTCCAAATCCCATTGGGTCACCTCTCTTTGGAATGAGCATAAATACAGATCTCTTCCAGTCAGTTGGCAAGATAATTGTCTTCCAAACTTTTGTCATAGCTGAGTGAGTACCTGAAGTGCAAGATCAGTTTGTTGAACTATTTCAATTTGTATTCCTTCAATTCCCAGTATCTTGTTCTTTGCCAATACTTTTAATTTACCTTGGACTTCTTCCTTCAGTATCATTGGCTCTTGATCATATGCTACCTCTTGAAATGATTGAACATTACCATTTCTTTATTTCTTTTTTTTTTTTTTTTTTTTTTTTTTAATACAGTGACTCTGTATTCCTTTCTTCTTCTTTTGATGCTTTCTGCATCATTCAATAATTTACCCATAGACTCTTTCAATACTGCAAGTTGAGGTTTGACTTTTTTCTTCAGTTCCCTCAGTTTGACAAATGCTAAGCATATTCTTCCCCTTTGGTTTTCTAACTTCAGATCTTTGCATATTTCATTGTGTTCTCAAGCTACATTTGAAATTTTCTGTTTAGTTCTTGTACCACCTCATTTCTTCCATTTGCTTAAGCATTTCTATCCTGGAAAGCAAATTTCAGAGTTTCTGCTGACAAACATTTTGAACTTTTCCTTTTTTCTTTTCTTCTTAATGATCTTTTTCTTTCTTCCTGTATGATGTTCTTGATGTCACCCAACAAGTATTCTGGTCTTCAGTCTTCAGTGTCTAATGCATCAAGTCTCTTTTTCAGATGATAGCTAAATTTAACATCATTATTGCCTCTCATGGACTTTAAAATTTTTTCTCATCTTCAGCTTGAATTTGCACTTGATCAATTTGCATATGAGAATTTGCATTTGATCAGTCTGTTCCACAGTCTGCCCCTGAACTTGTTTTGACTGATGATATGTAGCATTTGAACCATCTCTTTTCACACATGTAGTCAATTTCTTTTCTGTGTGTCCCATCTTGTGAGGTATGTGTGTATCTTTTATGTTGTTTAAAAAGGTATTTGCAATGAACAAGTCATTGGTCTTGCAAAATTCTCTCATTCAATCTCCAGCATTATTTCTATCACCAAGGCCATATTTTTCAAAGACTAATTCTTAATTTTCTTCCCAACCTTTACATTCTAGTCTCCAGTAGTTAATAATACAGCTTGATTGGATGTTTGATTAATTGCAGACTGAAGAAGTTGGTAGAATTGTTCAATTACTTCATCTCTGGCTTTAGTGGTTGGTGCGTACATTTGAATAATTGTGGTATTAACAGGTCTTCCTTGTAGGCATATGGATATTATTGTATCACAGACAGCATTGTACTTCAAGACAGATCTTAATATGTTCTTTTTGATGATAAATACAACAGCATCCCTCTTCAATTTGTCATTCCTGGTATAGTAAACCACATGATTGTTAGATTCAAAATGGCCAATAAAAGTTCATTTCCATTCACAGAATGCGGAAATCATTGGACAATCTCTTTAATAACTCAAG
>NW_006408586.1:5371683-5377828 GCF_000296735.1 Chrysochloris asiatica
TCATTAACAACCTGTGATATGCCGATGATACAACCTTGCTTGCTGAAAGTGAAGAGGACTTGAAATATTTACTTATGAAGATCAAAGAGCACAGCTTCGATATGGATTGCATCTCAATGCCAAGAAAACAAAAATCCTCACCTCTGGACTAATAAACAACATTCTTATCAATGGAGAAAAGATAGAAGTTGTTAAGGACTTCATTCTTCTTGGATCAACTGTCAACACTCACGGAAGCAGCAGTCAAGAGATCAGACGATGTCTTGCATTGGGCAAATCTGCTGCACAGGAACTTTTTAAAGTATCGAAGAACAGAGATGTCAGCTTGAGGACGAAGGTACGCCTGACCCAAACCATGGTATTTTCAGTAACCTCATATGGATGCGAAATCTGGACAGTGAATAAGGAAGATCATAGAAGAATTGATGCCTTTGAGTTTTGGTGTTGGAGGAAAATACTAGAAGTGTCATGGACTGCCAAAAGAACCAATAGATCTGTTTTGGAAGAAGTGCAGCCAGAGTGCTCCTTGGAGGCCAAGATGGCTAAACTTCGTCTCTCATACTTTGGACATATTGTCAGGAGGGAACAGTCGCTGGAGAAGGATGCCATTCTGGGTATGGTGGAGGGTCAGAGAAAAAGAGGAAGACCCCAACGAGATGGATTGGCCAAGTGGCATCATTGATGGCATCAAGTGTGGCAGCAGTAGTGAGGTTGGCCCAGGATTGGACATTGTTTTGTCCTGCTGTGCAAGAAAGAAAGAAGGAAGTCAAGAAAGAAGTCAAGAAAGAAGGAAAAGGTAAAATAGAATGTCAGATAAGACACTGAAACTTCCTCTCCAGTGTAGAGATGCTAACACAAATGAAAGATATGAGGAGGTCCAAGAGCTGAACAGAAAATTTCAAAGATCAGCTCAAGAAGATAAAGCCAAATATTACAACAAAATGTGCAAAGAGCTGGAATCAAAAAACCAAAAAAGAAAGAACAAGCTCAGCATTTCTCAAGCTGGGGGAACTGAAGAAAAAATTCAAGCCTCAACTTTTGTTATTGAAAGATTCTCTGGGTAAATTATTGAATGATGTAGAAAGCATCAAGCGAAGATGGAAGGAATACACAGAGTCACTGTACCAAAAGGACATGGTTAATGTTCAACCATTTCAAGAGGTAGCATATGATCCAGAGCCAATGATACTGAAGGAGGAAATCCAAGGTGCATTGAAGGAATTGTCAAAGAACAAAGCACCAGGAATTGATGTAATACAAATTGAAATATTTCAAGAAAGTGAGGCAGCACAGGAAGCACTCACTCATCCCTGCCAAGAAATTTGGAAGGCAACTATCTGGCCAACTGATTGGAAGAGATCCGTATTTGTGTTCATGCCAAAGAGCGGTGACCCAACGGAATGAGGAAATCATCGTACAATCTCTTTGATATCCCATGTGAGTAAAATTTTACTAAAGGTAATACAGAAACAGCTGCAACCACACATTGACAGAGAACTTCCAGAGGTTCAAGTCATATTCAGAAGTGGTTGTGCAACGAGAGATATCATTGCTGATGTACGATGGATCTTGGCTGAAAGCAGAGAATATCAGAAAGATGTTTACTTGTTCTTTATTGACTACACAAAGGCTTTCAGTTGTGTGAATCATGACAAGCTATGGACAGCATTGCAAAGTATGAGTATTCTGGAATATTTAATTGTGCTCATGAGGAATCTGTATCTGGACCAAGAAACAGTTGCTCAAACAGAGCATGGAAACACTGAATGGTTTAAAATTAAGAAAGGTGTGTGCAAGGTTGTATGTTTTCACCATACTTATTCAACCTATTTGCTGAGCAAATATTCCAAGAAGCTAGGTTATATGAAGATGAATGTGGCATCAGGATTGGAGGAAGACTCATTAACAACCTGCGATATGTAAATGATACAACCTTGCTTGCTGAAAGTGAAGATGACTTAAAACATTTACTGATGAAGAGCAAAGAGCACAGCCTTCGGTAAGGATTACATCTCAATGTGAAGAAAACAAAAATCCTCAACAACATTCTTATCAATGGAGAAAAGATTGAAGTTGTCAAAGTCTTCATTCTTCTTGGATCAGGTATCAACACTCATGGAAGCAACAGTCAAGAAATCAAACAATATATTGCATTAGGCAAATCTTCTGCAAAAGTCCTTTTTAAAGTGTTGAAGAGCAAAGATGTCAGTTTGAGGACTAAGGTGTGCCTGACCCAAGTCATGGTATTTTCAATAACCTCCTATGCATGTGGAAGCTGGACGGTGAAAAATGACAACCATAGAAGAATTGATGCTTTTTAGTTATGGTGTTGGAGGAGAATATTGAAAGTGCCATGGGCTGCCAAAAGTATCAATAGGTCCATTTTGGAAGAAGTGCAGCCACAGTGTTCCTTGGAGGCCAAGATGGCCAAACTTTGTCTCTTATACTTACTTAGGACATATTGTCAGGAGGGACAAGTCACTGCAGAAGGATATCATGTTTGGTAAGGTGGAGGGTCAGAGGAAACGAGAAAGACTGCCAATGAGACGGATTTGCCAAGTGGTAGCATCGATGGACTTAAGCGTGGCAACAGTAGTGAGGTTGGCCCAGGATTGGGCAGTGTTTCATTCTGCTGTCCATAAGGTTGCTCTGGGTCATTACCAACTCGATGGCACCTAAATAGCGTACTGTTTAGAATCAGGCTGCAGACCTCAAGGTCAGCAGTTCGAAACTACCAGCTCTTCTGCTGGAGAAAGATGAGGCATTCTGCTCCAGTAAAGATTTACAGTCTCAGAAACCCTGTGCGGGCTCACTATGAGTCAGAACCAATGCCATGGCACATAACAACAACAACAAATAACTCTCTTCATTTTGAGTTGTGCCCCATTAGCAAATGAATGTCTTGAGCGCTTTACTTCATCCAGTCATCACTGTCCACTCTACTTGAGGCAGCAGTTCTTCCCCAATCTCGTTTTAAGTGCCTTCCCAGCTGAGAGTCTCATCTGCCAGGACTATATCTGACAATATTCTGGAGTTCTTCATCTTGTTTCAATATTGAATTATCTGGTATTGTCAGTGTTCAGCTGCTAGTCATAATATTTTCAGTGACTGAATATTCAGAAGTAGTCTGTCTCTTTCTTCCTAGTCTGTCTTTTTATGGAAGCCTATCTGAAACCTACTCACCATGAGTGACCCTTCTGACCTTCAAAATACCCATAGCATAGCTTTCATAATCACAGACACACACAAGCCACTACAGTACAACAAACTGACAGACGAGTAGTGGATTGATGACATTATAGCCCTCTTTCTTTGATCACTTCTCACTTCTTTATCTTTATAAGATAAAAGTTGTTATAAGCCACACCATTGATGAAACTCCCTTTCAATTGATTAAATGATGATCTCATCATGAAAGTGATTTAATTATATTAGATCTCATCATGGGAAATTATTGCATCTTTACTGCTAAACCACTGAGAATCCTGGACCAGTCATGTTTACACTAAACCTTAATTATCACAAAAAGATAATGGAATTTTCCTCATGAACATTTTGAAACCCCTTTATATATTTCATCTGCTTTAAGAGATAAAGGTGTGAGAGTGAAAACTGGAAACTTTGAAAGCTATCACAACAACATAAGCAAATTTTGATGTTTACTTAGACTAAAAAGGCCTATGTGGTGATGAAGAGATGTGGTTAGATTTTAGATTTGTGGTGTGTGCTAAAAATGAGAAAAGATAAGAATGATGATAAGATTTTTGGCCTAAACTTATGTTTAAACAAAGAATCCAAGTGCTTAGTAAAGGGAGACTCTAGGAGTAACAGATTGCAGCTATGAAATATGTGAAAAATTATGAACAAGTCAATTTCAAGTTTCCTAAAACTTTAATTGTTGTGCATGTTTCTGGAAGTATAAATTTATGGAACAGGAAAGAGTTTGGTTGTACATATAAATTTGGGAGTCTCAGACATAAGGAAAATATTTAGTGTCCTGAGATAACTTTAGATCACTTGGAAAGTTAAAATAAATAACCAATATAAGGATTAATGAATGTATACCTTTTTTGCTCCAATATTTAGAGGATATGAGCATGACATCCAATTGAAGAAGGATAGCATTTCAAGGGCAGAGACTATCTCAAAGGTCAGATGAAGAAAACTTTCCAAGAAAGAATGAGTGAAAACTCAAATATTGCTAATACGTGGATTGAAATGGGCCTTTGTAAATATTGAATATGACAATGTAGATGTTAGTTGTGACTTAGACAATCTCAATTTCTGTTGAGTGGTGAGAAACAAATGAATTTTGGTATAAAAAACAGTGAATATAGAAAACTTTTTGAAGAATGTTGCTTTAAGTAGAGCTTAGAAAGAAGATAGGAAAAACACCTTAAATATGATATAGTGTAGAGCAGTTTGTTGAAGTTTAAAATTATTATGGCATTGTTTTGTTATATAGTGCTGCTATAACTTAAATACTACCACTGGATGACTTTAACAAACTAAATATTATTCTCTCACAATATAGAAGGCTAGAAGTCCAAATTTGGAGTGCAAAATCTAGAGAAAGGCTTTCTCTCTACTTGTGGTCACTAGGGGAAAGGTCCTTGTCTCCTTTAAGCATATATATGCCAGGCATTACTTGAAGATTTCCATGCCTCTTGACATAAATCTCTTGGATCTAAGAGCTTCCTAGTGTAGGGACCCCATGTCCCCTCTCTCAACTCTTCTTTCTTGCCCATAGTAGGTAATAAATTATGTTGTAATCTGAATTTTTATCATCTTGTCACATCAGATCACATCATAGCGAATCATCACATAACTGCCACATTACATCATTACATAACTGCCAGACCACTGAGAGTGATGATCTAGCCAAGATGACTCATAGTTTTTGAGGACACAATATCCAACCCTTTACCTGCCCCCAAATTCGTGTCCTTGTGCCATGAAAAACACTTTCACCTCATTATATCATCTTGAAAATCTTCCAAAATACAATGATAATACAGGCACAGGTAGACATTTCCATTTAAGACAGGAACAATTAGAAGGTAAGATGGAATAAAGGGCACCAAACAAGTTTAAAAACCCAGAAGAAAAACTTACATTAGCTCTCAAAGACTGAAAATGACTCTGTTCTCTGAGTGCATCTAGGCAATGGTCCTTCTACAATGGTCCTTCTATGGGTGTTGGACATGCTCTTTGAATTCTTAGTATGACCCCGCAGGAATGACAATACTGCTCCATTGGCTTTGGCTTTGCTCCTGGTTTCCCAAGTAATGACCCCCACTTTGTAGGCCCCAGCTGGCACTATTTATTTAAGGACTAGCATGTTTGTATGTTGACAGTAAGGAAATAGAAGTGAGCATTAATGATATTTGAGAAGAGATCATTTCAGAACTGGTGTCCTTGTTAGTGGAATAATTTTCTTTTGATGGGAGTACACATTTGTACAAGGAAGAATAGCAAAATTAATGGATTCATAGGTGGGTGGGTGTGATGGCTAATTTTGTGCATCATGGTTGAATACTGCATAAAAGTTTCTATTCTATAATTTAATTCAGTGTAATCATTTTCTTTAATGTTATCTAATGCAATTTATGGATAAGTCAAAAGGGGATTTTTCCTTAAGGTGAAGTCATCCATCATACTATCCTTTGGTAGAGGTTGCTTTCTTGCTTTACTATAACGATTATTTGTTACCTAAACTCTGGTTCTTGGGATGCAAACCTGCAGAAGTCTCCAACCTTATGCCTGACTTAGGGATTTTGGACTTGTCAGCCCCCACAGGTGAACCAATTCATTGAAGTAAATCTTTTTTTTTTTTTTTTTTTTTTTTACAGATACAAAAATAAGTGGATTTAAAAGTGGTGGTTGTGTTCTGTGGAGTCAGTTCTAATTCATAACGACTCTGTATCGGGCTTATGAGGATATATTTCTTTACAGGACCAGAAAGCCTCATCTTTCTCCAGTGGCCAATGGCTGGTAGTTTCAAACTGCTGACCTTGATGTTAGCAGGCTCACTCATAACCACTATGATATTAGAGATCTTTGAATTGAAAGTATTGCCATAAAAAAAAAATAAAAAAAAAAAAGCCTTAATTTTGTGACAATACTAGCAGACTTTCCTTTGTAT
>NW_006408586.1:5377928-5386450 GCF_000296735.1 Chrysochloris asiatica
GAGCCCAATCTACCGAGAAAAGAAAAAAAAAAAAAAAAAGGATTCTATGATTTTGTGACAATACTAGCAGACTTTCCTTTGTATATCTTACTGGTTCTGTTTCTTCAGAAAATTCAAGCAAAAGCAAAGAGAAAGCATGAAAAAATCCTTTTCTGACTGCTTCTATGTTCTTATCTCTGTGATATAGAAAAGCAAGTCCATCTTGTTTTGTTTCCAGTGATTAAACAGACAAGCAAACAAACAAATGAAGACATTAACCAAGAGTGACGTATTGAGGGGTGGCCTGGCACATTTGAAGAGAAAAGAAAAGGAAGTGAAGGCAAAAAGTGAGAGTGATTGAGGAGATAAATGAATTGCTGGGTGGAGAGATAAATTATTTTTTTCATTAGTAGTGATGAATTTAATTCAGAACTGTGATAGTCAGCATTATTGTGTGTGTTAGATAGCTTGTGGGTCATTTCAGAGTAGGTGAATATTGAAATTTAACAAGTTTTGAGATTTCATAAGGAATTCAAACAAGTAGAAAAGGCAAAGAATCCAAAAGTTTCTGTAAATAAATAACTATAACAAAGGAAAATCTAATATCATAGCTAGAATGGCAGTAATTAATAAGAGTATAGTCTAATGTGTGCCTGTGACCGTGAGTAGCTTAGTTCTGATGTTGGGTAAGTTAACTGGAAGTAATAAAGTTTGAAAGCTGAAGGAGTAGACTATTAATGAGATTCTCCAAAGTTTCTTTTAGCTATTCAGAAACTCTATGGAAGAACTCCAATATTAAGAATCAAAATATAAGGAGAGGTGATCTAGAAGTGTAGTCTGTTACAACAAGGCAGGATAGAAGGGATTGTAGTCAAATTTCATAAGCTTGAAAGGAGATGAAAATTAATAGAAGTAGAAGAGAATAAATAATAGTCTGGAATAGAAATTCCAGGTGTAAGGAGAGTACTTAACCTATCACTAGGTTCAATGTTTAGACTCAGATTAATGTAAACAAAACACCCAAAACTGAAAGAACTACAGTTCTGGCAGCTGTCCTCAGAGGATACCCAGTTTTCAGCTAGAGCAAAATGACCAGTGCTTTTAGAGAGGAAATTCAGGATATAGAGGTTTCATATTGATCCTTATTTCTAGTTTTGTGAGATCATCTCATATGAATTCCTGCTGCAAAGATAAAATATAGTTTACTTATTGTTTAAATAGTCTTTGATGGTGGTGTGCTATGGAGTTGGTCCTGACCCATCGTGACCCTGCATGGGGTTTCTGAGGTTTACTGATGCAGAAAGCCTCATCTTTCTACCCCATGGAACTTCTGATAATTTCAAACTGCTGACGTTGAGGTTAGCAGCCTGACTCATAACCACTATGGTAGACTTAAAAAAATACACCAGGAAATCTAACTACTTAATTCCAAAAAGTTAGTTACAACTAAAGATCTCTGAGCAAATATGTTGCCCTCAGCTACTAACGTCAGTGTTGGCAGTCAAAACCCTAGCAAAGATGCCGGGTGAGAAAAGTCTGGGAATCAATTTATCTGCTTTCATAAAACTGCAATTAAGAAAACTCTATGGAGAAGTTCTACTCTGTAATGCATGGGGTTGCCATGAGTCAGCTTTGTGAATGTTTTTATTTTCAGCTACAAAAAGACATTTGCTTTCAGTGATACATATTGTGTTTCTGCCTGTGTTCCTATGTGTATGTCTATGTGTGTACATAATATAAAGTATAAAAGTGCTTCTTTTGAGAATCAAATTTAGAGAAAAACCTTAAGAATTAAAAATAGTAGATAAAGTGTTTTAAATTTGTGCTCCAGTATAAATAAAACTTCAGTATTTAATTCAGAAAATGCAGAAAGAAGATAATATTATGCCTTATTTTTGTGAAGTTAAGTATATGATACAACTAATCTTAACTGTTCTTTTATACTAAATTGTAAGCTAAATGAAATAAGTAATGCTTCCTGTGATGCTATAGCAAAAGCACTGAACCATAAGGTCAGTGTGAACCAAAGATTGACAGTTTAAACTCACCAGCAGCTCCTCAGAAACACTATACAGGGTTGCTATGAGTCAAAACTCAACAGTCCTTAACAACAGCAACAACAATAAGAAGTAAAGTTGAGGATTTCTGTTCCCTCAAACATTTACAATCTCAAAATCCCTATAGCATTGATTTGAGTTGTAACAGACTCAATGGCACTTAATAATAGCATAAAAAGTAAAATCTTACCCAAAGATGCGTTAGGTTGAATTCCTAAAAAAAGCCTATTTGTTTTATCTTTATTCAATGTTTTATTTAAAAAAAAAAAAAAAAATCATTCTTAGGTTTTCAATAGCTTCCGCAAATGTAGAGCAAATAGGATCAGTAGTCATTACTCAACAATACAAAGAGAGAAAACCACTACTATCATGAGGATTTGATCATTATTGAATCAGTAACTAATAGAATAATTACACTGCCTCTGCCAGAATAATCTGGGACAACTATCTGGGGATTATTATAGAAAAATTAGCTTTACAGACTTGAACCAGGAAACCTGAAGAAAATGCTGTATGTGATGTCTCAGTGTTCAAAGGACACATAAGTGATACAAAGCCATTTCCTAGTTTTTCTAGAGATACAGTGATAAAAAGTTTCACATTATTCATTAAGATAACATAAGAATTCTTTCAATTGTATACTTTAATGATTTTGTCCCACTCAGATGAAATTATTTATGGTGAATAAGAAGTTATTACCAGCTGCTATACACTGGATCAATGACAATAACCAATAACAGCCCAAACCTCCTAATCTGAATGGCGTAAACAAGGAACAGAGAATGGTGCACAAAATGGTTTGATCATCTTCTGATCAAACCCACCAGAAGGCATTGATGAGTACCTAAGAATATATATACCAACACACAAGTATCAGCTTAATCCAAATACAGCAACATCACAATGTCTTGAGAGCAGCAGATAAATTCTGTGGTCTCTTTTTTATTTTATTGCCAGACATTTCTGTTCAGCTGCTTCTCTGTTCAGAACTGTCTCAGGTCTGGCAAGGGCCAATTCTGTATATCTGGAGAAGGGCCTACAAAGTCAATGTGGACAGCTTTCCCCTACTTTAATGGCCTTCCACATTTCCCTGGTGACTAAAGATGTGGCTGATCCACATCCACATCCACTCCCAGGGAAGCTCCTACACTCCGTGCCATTGAAGTTAAATCAAAGTGTGTGGGGAGCTAGCAGCACCAATCCTGGAACCTGGAATCAAGTGTGGGATATTCCACACTTACAGAGCAGGTTCTGGTCTGCCCTGTACTAGAGGGACCCTCTCACGCTTTGCTCACCCCTTGGATGGAAATACCCTGATACTCCATCTGCTTTGGGGTCTGAAAGACTACTTCCTGATTGGGTGACCAAGGCAAAAAACACCTAATCCTAGGAGCTCCATCTATGGCTGAGTGTCATCATTTTATCTATTACCTACTCATGATGTGAGATCTGTGGATGGCAGAAGAAATCCCAGAATTCTCTCCTTTCCTGATTCTGGCATCTGCCCTGTTCATTTTTTTCCTCCAACTTTTCGTTGTTTTGTTTCTTTATTCTTTATTCCTCTCCTTTGTCTTTCTTGTTTTCTTTCCTTTTTCTTGCTCTCATTTTTTTTTTTTTTTTTTTCTGTTTGTCTTTCGGAATCACTGCTGCTACTTTCTTTCTTCTTTTTCCTTTTATCATTCCTCTTTATTTAACTTCTGTTGGTGTTACTACTCTTTGGTCTCTTTCCCATGTCCCTAGGTGTGTTTAGGTCTTTTTAAAATTTTCTATTATATTATTTTCTCCCCCTCACCCCACACTTTTTTTTATTATTATTATTCTTTTGCTAGCCTTTGCCTATTTTTTTTTTACATTTTCTTTACTATATTCTTTCTTTACGCTATTGCTTGCTGGTTTGTATTTGTTTTCCTTATCATGTGTGTGTGTGTGTGTGTTTTCTCCTCATGCCTCACCTGACAGGAGAAAACAACTGCAGTCATTCAGTCCAGCTACAATCATACCTTTTACAGCCTTACCCATTGAATAAAAGTTATTACCAGCTGTTATACACTGGAGCTCTGGTAGCATAGTGGTTACAAATCGGGCTGCAAACCACAAGGTCAGCAGATCAAAACTACCAGCTGCTTCACAGGACAAAGATGAGGCTTTCTGCTCTCGTAAAGATTTAAAAGCCTCGGAAATCCTGTACAGGGTCACTATGGTCGGAATCCACTCAACGGCACTTAACAACAACAATACACTGGATCAATGACAATAACCAATAACAGCTCAAACCTCCTAATCTGAATGGCGCAAACAATGAACAGAGAATGGTGCACAAAATGGTTTGATCATCTTCTGATGATCACCAGAAGGCATTGTTGAGTGCCTAAGAATATGCCAACACACAATTATCAACTTAATCCAAATATAGCAACATCACAATATCTTGAGAGCAGCAGATAAATTCTGTTCACATGAAGAAACAATGTAGAGTGGCTCAAACAAGTAGCCAAGAGGCAGAGCTAGAAAACAAAAGGAATTGGAACAATCTGAAAAATAATTCAAGAGAATGATATTTTGGTACACAAAAAGGATTGACAAAAAAAGGAGAGAAAAACAAGGAAACTTTTAGGAACACACTATAGGAGCAATCAAAGAAAATAGATTAAGAATTGGAGAAAATATAAAACCTACACATAGAGATTTCCACAGTCTCACTATTCTCCCTTTTAAGGTGTATTCTGGCTATATTTCTTCTAAGACAGATTTTCTTGATCTTCTGGAAGTACCATGGACTTTGATTCTTCTATGATTTTCCTTAGACACAATTCACTTTCACATGCATGTGACTCAATTGAAAATATCTTGGCTTGGATCAGACATACCTTAATTCTCAAATTGACATATTTCTCTTGTGTATAATAAAATAATTATTGTCAACACATCTGTCTACTCCTTTGATTACTTGATTACTACTTTCATTAGCACTGATTGTGGATGCTAGCAAAATGAAGACTTTAACCACTTCAATCATTTGTGCATTTAACGTAATGTTATTTATTGAGTCATTTGTGAGGATGTTTGTTTTCTTTACATTGAGGTTCAATCCATATGGAGGGCTAAAGTCTTTTACCTTCTTCAGTAGTACTCAGAAACCAAGGTTATATCATTTGCATATCACAGGTTATTATTGAGTCTTCTTCCAATTCTGATGTCATATAACCCAGCTTCTCAGATTATTTGCTTATCATACAGATTGAAAATTATGGTAAAAGGATACAATTTTTATGCATACTTTTCCTAATTTTAACCCGTACAATATCTGCTTATTCTATTTAAAAAAATAGCTCTTTGTCTATGCAAAGTTTTCTGATGAGCACAATCAAGTGTTCTTGGATACTCATTCTTTTAAATATTACCCACCGTTTGTTATGATCTATGCAATAAACAACCACCTAAGCACAAAAAAACAACGTTCTGGTATCCTCTTTCAGTCTGGTGGTTATATACTGTAGAGTTGGTTCTGACTCATAGCGACCCTGTACAGGGTTTCTGAGGCTATAAATATTTACAGGAGCAGAAAATCTTATCTTTCTCCTGTGAAACAGCTGGTAGTTTCAAACTGCTCACCTTAAGGTGTGCAGCCCAATTCATAACCACTGCTCTACCAAAGCTCCTTTCAGTCTAGCTCCATCTAATGTCAACAATGATATTCCATTTTCCACATGCTCTTCTGAATTCAGCTCTAGTTTCTGGTAGCTCACAGATGATGTACTGCTTTAATTGTTTTAGTATTATGTTCAGCAAAATTTTACTTGGATGTGGTATGAATGATTTTGGTATTCCATTGGGTTACCTTTCTTAGAAATGAGCACAGAAATGGATTTCTTCCAGTCAGTTGGCCAGGTAGCCATCTTCTAAATCTCTTAGCCTCAAAATCTGGAAGTGCCTTTAGTGCTGCATCAGTTTTAGAAACATTTTGGTCTGTATTCTGTCAAGTTCTGGAGCCTTGTTTTTCACCAGTGTCTTCAATGCTTTTGAACATCTTCCTTCAATACTATGGTGTTCGATCATATGCTACCTCTTAAATGGTTGAACAGCTATCAGTTCCTTTTGGTACAGTTATACTATATACTCCACCCATCTTCTATTGATGCTTGTTGTGTCATTCAGTATTTGGCCATCACTGTTGTTATTATTATAGCTGTCAGGTTGGTTCTGACTCATAGCCAACCTGTATAGTATTTCCAAGGTACAGCTGGTGACCTTGTTGTTGTTGTTTTGTGTCATGCAGTCAGTTCAGACTCATAGCAACCGTGTACCTGGTTTCCGAGGCTGTAAACCTTCACAGGAGCAGAAAGCCTCATCTTTCTCCCATGGAACTGCTGGTAGTTTCAAACAGCTGACCGTGAGATTAGCAACCCAATTCGTTACCACTACACTACCAGAGCTCCCTAACCCTAACCCTATATATAAATATATATGTAAAACATAAAGCCATATGTCGTCTCACTAAGCAGATTTAATTTGAGTTTGGTGGAGTTGTGGGATAGGGATGATATGAATGTATTCTTTATGTGTCAATATTTAACAGCATTACAAATATTCAATGAAGCTACCTAAGACATTCAGCATAAATCTTCATGAAAATATACAAAATACTGTTTTTTTTTTTTTACAAAGTTGCAACCTTCAATAAACATATAATTACCCAAATTATTACTTTGAAGGTTGAAGATATTGATAGTATGTAGTGGTATACATTCTAGTGTGTTTGAAATTCACAATAGTTATTGGCACATATATTCATAATGGCTTATATGAGGGGTCAAAAATTTCATGAAAAATGGAATTAAAAGATAATGGAATTTTTCCACATGCATTTCGAAGCTCCCTCATATAGTAGAGAAAGTGCAATAATATTAGGAATTTATATATATATATAGCTCTGGTAGTGTAGTGGTTACAAATCGGGCTGCAAACCTCAGGGTCAGCAGTTCGAAACTACCAGTTGTTCCATGGGAGAAAGATGAGGCTTTCTGCTCTTGTAAAGATTTGCAGCCTTGGAAACCCTGTACAGGGTCGCTATAAGTTGGAACCGACTCCACAGCACATACCAACAACAATGTATCTATCTATCTATCTATCTATCTATCTATCTATCTATCTATCTATCTATTTACTTGATAAAATATTTTATTTACAACAAATGTACATCAGTGTACATATCTTATGCTTATATTTACTCCCATAAAAAGAGAAGACTATGTTTTCCAAAGAGTGTTTCCAAGAATAAAATAAGAAAATGTATGAGGTCTAGACATTTTGAGCAATGGTGTTTAAGAGAGTGGAACAGTCTTACAGAGGGAACATTTGATTGACAGACATGGGGATGCCTTAACTTGTGAAGAGAAGAATAACAATACTGCTTCAAGCAAACTTCGTATTTCTGCTTGGATTATTTGAGAAATTCAGGCAAAATTCAAGTTGTTGCTTCAACTGTTCTCATCACTTCAGCAGCAGTATAAGACTGCACTGGGAAAATGAAGCACACTGATTTAATAACTGACAAGGATGCAAAATATGTAGAAAGTACTGACTAATATTACTGTGCAAATGCTCTTTGATTTTCTATAACTTAAGAGCAAGGTATAAATGTGAGATAATTAATGTTAACATTGTAGAAATGAAAATGTTTTCTGCCATGTTCATGCTTCAATTAGATATGAATATAAATGACCAGTCAAAATGCTTTTGGTTTTAATAACATTTTACTTTGAATGTTGTTGTTAAATGCGATAGGGTCAATTCCAATTAATAGCAATGCTGGATAGGATTTCTGTAGAGTGGTTGTTGGGTTTGAACCATTGACTTCAAAGCCAGAAGTTCAGTGCTTATTCTAAAGTGTCACACCAGGGCTGTCATATATAAATAAAACATATATTTTAGAACATCTGTGGTAACTGATAACATAAGATAATTGTGTAAACACACCTATATTAAAGAAGCAGAGTATCAAATAAAATCAGATAAGTCAGAACAAAAACATTTTAAATTAAAAACCAAAAAGTTAGACCAATGGATATAATAGCAAGGATTTTTTGCAATAGAATTAAAAGTGGTATTTCTAGGATTTAAATATTAAGGAAAATTATGAACTAGAAAATCTCTAGGTGAAAATTATTCAGTGGGATATTGCCATTGAGGTGTCCATAGCTTATACTTACAAACTTACTCTAATTTTAATGTGTTTAAACCTAAGTGGCAGCCAGATTCTGCTTTCAAAAATTGATCTCACTATATTTCTTTTGCATATAGACTGTATGACTTCCTCTTCTCATATATTTTCCTCCTATTGCTAACCCTGACTATAAAAAATACTTTTGATTAAATTTACATTATCTTCATGAATTTATGTATTTCTCTGCATACAGGGAAAAACACTGATGTATATAAAATTCAACCTGTATGCTGAGCAAAATATATATATATATATATATATAT
>NW_006408586.1:5387393-5396667 GCF_000296735.1 Chrysochloris asiatica
TAAAACATTCAGTGTTCCCATGTTCTGTTCAAACAACTGCTTCTTGGTCCAGGTACAGATTCCTCATGAGCACAATTAAGTGTTCCAGATATTCAGACTTTGCAACGTTGTCCATAACTTGTCATGATCCATACAATCAAAAAACTTTACATAGTCAATAAAGCACAGATATACATCTTTCTGATATTCACTACTTCAGACAAAATCCATCACATATCAGCAATGATATCCCTCATTCAACGGCCTCTTCTGAATCCAGCTTGAACCTCTAGAAATTCTCTGTCAATGTATGATTGTAGCCATTTCTGTATTACCTGTAGCAAAACTTTACTCGCATGGGATATCAAAGAGATTGTCCTATGATTTCCACATTCTTTTGGGTCACCTCTCTTTGAAATGGGCACAAATATGGATCTCTTCCAATCAGTTGGCCAGATAGTTGTCTTCCAAATTTCTTGGAAGAGATGAGTGAGTGCCTCCAATGCCACCTCCCTTTCTTGAAAGATTTCAATTTTTATTCCATCACCAGTTCCTGGTTCCTTGTACTTTGCCAATTCCTTCAATGCACTTTGAACTTCCTCCCTGAGTATCATTGGCTCTTGATCACATGGCACCTCTTGAAATGGTTGAACATTAACCATTTCTTTTTGGTACAATGACTCTGTGTTTCCTTCCATCTTTTCTTGATGCATTCTGCATCATTCAATAATTTGCCCCTTGAATCTTTCAATAATGAAAGTCGAGGCTTGAATTTTTTTCTTCAGTTCCCTCAGCTTGAGAAATGTTGAGCGTGTTCTTCCTTTTTGGTTTTCTGAATCCAAATCTTTGCATATTTTGTTATAATATTTGGCTTTATCTTCTCGAGCTGATCTTTGAAATTTCCTGTTCAGCTCCTGGACCTCCTGATTTCTTTCATTTGCTTTAGCATCTCTATGCTGTAGAACAAGTTTCAGAGTCTCTTCTGATATCCATTTTGACCTTTGTCTTCTTTCTTGTCTTCTTAATGACTATTTGCTCTCTTCCCATATGGTGCTCTTGATGTCATCCCACAACTGAATACTGAATTATTTCAGAATTAAGAAAGATGTGTGTCACTAATGTATTCTTTCACTGTAGTCATTCAATCTGTATGCTGAGCAAATAATCTGAGAAACTGGATTATCTCAAGAAGAGCTCTGCATCATGTTTGGAGGAAATCTCATTAACAGCCTTTGATATGTAGACAATACAATCTTGTTTGCTGGAAGCAAACAGGACTTTAAATACTTAAAGATGAGAATCAAAGGTCACAACCTTCAGTTATGGGTTGTTCCTCAATGTGAAGAAGACAAAAAAAACCCCACAACTGGACTAATAAATAACATCATGATAAATGAAGAAAAGACTGAAGTTTTCAAAGATTGCATTTTGCTTAGATTCACTATCAAACCTCATAGAAACAGTATTTAAGATATCAAACAACATACTTCACTAGGCAAATCTGCTGTACAAGGCCTCTTTAAAGTGTCCAAGAACAAAGATATCAATTTGAAGACAAAGGTGTGCCTGTTCCAAATCATGGTGTTATCAATAGCCTCACAGGCATATGAAAGTTGGACTTTGAATAAGGAAAACTATAGAAGAATTTTTGCATTTAATTTATGATGTTGCATTAGAATGTTGAAAGTACCGTGGACTTCCAGAAGAATAAACAAATCTGTGTTGAAAGAAGTACAGTCAGAAAGATCCTTAAATGCAAGAATGGTGAGAATTCATCTCTCATTCTTTGCAAACATTATCAGGAGGGGCCTGTCCTTGGAGAAAGACATTATGCTTGGTCAGTGAAAAAGAGGAAGATATTCAACAAGATGAATTCATACTGTGTCAGCAGCAATGATACTAAGCATAACAACAATTATGAAGATGGTACAGAAATGGGCAGAGTTTCTTTCAGTTGTTCACAGAATTGCTATGAGTTGGAACCAACTCAGTGGCACTCAACAACAAGAAGAAGGTATGAAACATTAGTAGAGATCTGATTGTAACAAAGTTAAAAATAAAAGGTGAAACAAAATAAAATAAAGAGGTGCATTTTTAAACTTCATCTGGGATATTAAGTCAGCTGTCTCTAATGTGATCTGGTTTTAGACTAAAAAACCTCAATTCTCCAATGAGAAATCCAAAAGAATATCTAAGTCTTTTTGAAACCTGGAAAATTGACTCAAGATTTTATTTCTCTAATGTTGCTGCACATGAGGTGGTAAGAAAACTAAGTGTACGCCCTACCAATAAGCTTCTTATAAATCTTGTTTGGTATATCTTTCAATGTAAATATTCTTCTGGAGATGTTAAACAGATTTCAGGGGTCTAGTCACTGTTCCTTAAAGACATCTAACATGTAAAAGATATTCTTTAGGATGTTGGATTAAAATTGGCAATACTTCAGTAACTCAGATTGGACAATGTTTGGGTCATTTACATGAACACAAGTACACCATTTCATCAATGGTCTTCCAGTAATTATTTCATAGGTGGTAAGTTGGTGGGAGTACAAATAGTGTGTGTGTGTCAATTAAAAACAAAGAACAAAAAAACTAAGGGAAGAATCTTAGTTCAGGATAAATTTAAAATTTCACAACTTTTCAATTTGGGTCTTTATTATTCCATTTATTCTCCCTACTAGAGCACAACATGGAGGATGATAGTAACAATATAGTCTTTGATAAATAGGAAAAAACTTGACACAGTTCTTGGATGGCTTGTCTAGTATAATGAAGTTCCTTTATCACTAAAAGATACTTTGGTGCAACCCAGGTAGGTAAGGTGTTTCGAGAAGTTTCTTTGTTGCAAAGGCAGCACAACAGCAGAGGAAGTCTTCTACCTAATGTGAGAAACTATAATATGCATTATTCAAAATTGTTGTTGTTAAGTGCTGTGGAGTCAGTTCTGACTCATAGTGACCCTGTACAGGGTTTCCGAGTCTGTAAATCTTTACGGGAGCAGAGAGCCTTATCTTTCTCCCACGGAACAGCTTGTAGTTTTGAACTGATGATTGTAAGATTAGCAGTCTGATTCATAACCATTACACGACCAGAGCTCCTTACAGGATAGAAAATGATAAAAATCTAATTGCCATTAAAGTGTGAGTCTAGAAAGTAAAAGGTATCATCCAATGCAAAATTAAAGCAACGATCCATCCCACAGCCTTCTCCATTTAGCCATATTTGATCATTCATTACAATGACCATACAGAACTCAGACACCATACTCACAGTTATGGGGTTTATTAAGGAATTTAACAGGCTGCAATTCAGTATGAGTAATACTCAGAGCACAGTTAGTCCAGTCAGAACAGCCGCTCCTTAGCTATGCCCACAGGCAGAACTCATTCTGCTTGCACATTGTTACAAAGCTCGTTTAGGGCTGCTGATAAAATGTCCACAGGTCACACCATTGTACTATAACCCTCAGCCTGAAGATACTCAGCTCCAGTGGCCCCAGCTCTCCCAATTAAGTGCTTGGATGCAACTCACTCTGCAAGCAAGTCTGCTCAAAGTCACTCATCTGTCTTTACTTGCTGCCTGAGCTGAGAAACACATTACTTTATCTTGTGCTCTGACTTTTGGTTCTACTTTTGCTGCTCCTCTGTCACACCTCAACAGTGCATCCAGTTAGGACTGCACGATGTTTTTCAGGACTGTAGAAAGCTCATTTAGGACAATGGCATGTTTGGCCACCTCAAACTTTCCTCACCAGTGTTATTTAAGGTCTTAATAATTTTATCTTGTTCCACACAGGAAACTTCATGTAAGGATTACACCATAAGAACCTGTAGAGAATTGGGTAAGGTAGTCTTCTTTTTAGCCCCAGTTCACAGTTTATTAGTAGAATCTTGGCTTACCTTTTTCTGTGACTTAATTTCATGAGTCTGGACTAATTATTGGTGTTTTAAATGTTTTTCTAAAGTTGATTCATGAAGATTGACGTTATTAATAGACAAATTTGGAGAGTCACTCTCCGTATTTCTTATAGGTACAGAGATAACTTTTGAGGCAGCTTGTTTGATTATCATGTCAACAAGATGATTTCCTCGAATTTGAATTTTGGAGTACTCCTATTGGTTAGCATTGCATTTTATCAAGCAATTTCAGAGCATTTAGGTCTGTTACTAAAGTTTCATTTTTTTCATGGCATTGCTGTGGGTTAATGCGCAGGATTGCTAAATTAGTTTGAACTGTAAGGTCGGCAGTTCAAGTTTACTAGTAGCTCCTTGGAGCTTACAGGGTTGCTATGGATTGAAACTAACTCCATGGCACTTAAAACCAACAATAACAACAAATAAAAGTTAATAATACTCATAGTTACCATAACGTGCCAAAATCATGTACAATTCCAAAGCAATATCTGTTAACAGTAAAATGCTAACTGATTTTCCTGAAGTAATTCTACAAGCTCTGTTGAGGAGAATTAATTTGGCTTGTTGGTCTTAAATGAGGGAGAGCTTGATTTCAAGGACTTCAGGAGAAACCATTACAGTATCTCTAACTTGATAAGTATGACTTGTTGTTGTTAAGTGCTGTTCAGTGAGTTCTGATTCAGAGCTACCCTTATAGGGTCTCTGAAGAACTTCTGGTGGACTTGAATCACTGACCTTGTCATTTGAAGTTCATTGCTAATCCTACAGCACCACACCAAGTAGGACTTTGTTGTTGTTGTTAAATGCTGTTCAGTCAGTTCTGACTAATAGCGACTCTGTATAGGATTTCTAAAGATTGGCTGGTGAGTTTGAACTGCTGACCCTGTGGTTCGAATGGACCTTTAGGTCCAGTGTTTATCCTACAGTGTCACGATAGGAGTGCTGGTGGTGATGATTGTGTACCATTGAGCTAGTTCTGACTCATAGTGAGCCTGTATGGGGTTTTTGAGGCTATAAATATTTACAGGAGCAGAAAGCCTCATCTGTCTCTCTCAGAATAGCTGGAAGATTTAAACTTCTGATCTCATTGTTAGCAGTCCAGGTCATAATCCAGTACGCTTGCAGGGCTTCAATTTTTTTTTTTTTTTTTTTTCTGTTTTACTGAGTGGCCCGTATTACCTGGATGTGTAAATAATCTGAGAAACTGGATCTTATATGAAGAAAAACATGACACCAGTATTGAAGAAAGACTCATTAATAATCTACCTTATGCAGATGATATAATCTTGATGCTGAAAGTGAAGAGGGCTTAAAATATTTACTGATGAAGATCAAAAACCAAAGCCTTCTGTATGGGTTGCATCTCAATGAACAGAAAACAAAAATTCTCTCTGTTGAGCATGATAAATGGAGAAAAGACTGAAGTTATTAAAGATTTCATTTTGCTTGGATTCACCATCAACTCTCATGGAAGCAGCAGTCAAGTAATCAGTGTATTGTATTATGCAACTCTGCTGCACAAGACCTCTTTAATCAAGAGCAAAGATGTCAGTTTGAGGACTACACTGTGCTTGACACACACCATGGTATATTTAGTAGCCTCATATGCATGTGAAAGCTAGACAATGAATAAGGAAAACTGTGGAATAATTGATGCATATATGTCATGATGCTGAAGAAGAATATTAATGGTAATAGGGACTGCAAGAACAACTAATAATTCTGTGTTGGAAGAAGTAAAAGCAGAATGCTCCTTAGAAGCCAAGATGACCAGACTTCATCTCTCATAGTTTGGGCATATTATCAGGAGGAATCAATCTCTGTAGAAGGACATTAAGTTTGATAAAGTGGAGGTCAGCAAAAAAGAGGGAGATCCCCAATAAGATGGATTGGCATGGTTGCAGCAACAATGAGTTCAAGCATAGCAGTAATTGTGTGGATGACACAGGACTCAGCAGAGTTTCATTCTGTTGTACTTAGAGTCACTGTAAGTCAGAACTGACTCAACGGCACTTAACAATAACAGACAATTACGTGTAGGATATGGTTCTCATCAGTTGCAATGAGCAGAGTAGAGTAGATTTAAGCAGGCCATGGGATGTACTATAATATTAGATGCAGCCAAGGTGTGAACATAAGAGGTGAGCTTACTGGCAGAAACATATGGCAAGGCAAAATTAAGCAAAGCACGAGACTCATGTTGTTGTTGTTAAGTGCCATCAAGTTCGTTCCAACCCTGTATAGGGATTCCAAGGAGCAGATAGTGAGTTTGAACTGCTGACCTTGCCATTCAAATGGCTTTGCAGTCTAGCATATTGACCCACAGCACCAAACCAGGAGACTCGGAGCTGTCTAAAAATACCCCAGTGCCGTGCCACATCTGCTGCACTTTGACAGCATCAGCCACACCCTAAGGATGTGAGTGTGTCCTCTAGCTACAGGAATTATTTGTATACTGTAGCAGTAGCATATAGGTCTTTGTTGTTCTGGTAGTGTAGTGGTTACGAATCTGACTGAGAACCTTAAGGTCAGCAGTTCGAAACTACCAGCCGCTCCGTGGGAGAAAGATGAGGCTTTCTACTCCCGTAAAGATTTACACCCTCAGAAACCCTGCACAGGGTCGCTATGGGTCGGAACCGACTCGACGACACTTAACAACAACAACATACTTAAAGCATTTCCAGAAATTTTATGTACAAATAAGGAAAAATTATGTTCTAACCAGGAAAACTTAGATGGGAAGTGTGCATTAAATCTCCTTTTAATTGAACTACAGTCTCTTGATCTTTTCAGAAACTTTTAAATATCATTATAAAAGTTTAGCCAAGAAAGGAAACTTGTGAATTCAGATTTGACAATAGCCAGTCTTAGACCCCCACCCTCAGCTGTTTTTTTCACTTTGGATAGAAGAAAGACAAGAATAGCTTCTTTTCATTTAGTATCAATAGAGATGCTTTCTACAAAAATTAGGTGTCCCAAATTTTTAATATAAGGATGAGCTAATTGTAATTTTCTTTGCAATCTTTATGTCCACCAGAAGCCAGATGTTTTTAATAAAGCTACATTATTGTCAACACAGGCCTGCTGGGAGATTGGTCAAACTAGAAAATCATAATGTATTTAAACAATGTGTATTTTGTTGGCAAACTGTAAAAACTGCAAATATCCATGCAGAATGTGAGAACATTAGGTAAAAATTTCAGTAAATTATTAAATTTCCCAGGTAAAGGTAAACAAATATTGGCTTTCTAAAGGCACTGAAAAGAGCTGCAACCATAAACTGAGTTGCATCTGAAAAAGCATTGGAAAACATTTCATGATAATTAATGTGGGTATGTAGAAATAACAATATGACTAACTACACACAAGTCTTAGGTAAATCTCAAGCCCTTATTATTATAATTATTATTTTGCTTTACATGAAATATAGGAATAGTATATGGGCTTGTGCAAGGGACAATTAAACCTTTAGAAAATAACTCATATTATAGGTGTTACTAGTTCTTATGAACTCTCATGTGGTGCTGTAGGATAAGAGCTGGACTGCTAACCATGTCAACAACAAAGTGGTCAATTCAATGAATGGCTACTACAGTAGCTCTTGGAAATTCTATACAGAGTGGCTACGCTTCGGTACCCACTCTATGGCACACAACAACAGGTAGTTCTTATGTTTTTCATTTGAGCTGATATTGAAGCTTTGGGTAGAGATTGAACTAAATCTATTTGAAGTTTCATCAGCTGAGCTGACAAAACTCTACCTACATCTGTGGATTTTGTAGCTAATGTTGTTGTTGTTGTTGTTAGGTGCCATCGAGTCAGTACCGAACTATAGTGACCTTATGCACAGCAGAACAAAACACTGCCCAATCCTGGGCCAACCTCACCACTGTTGCCACGCTTGAGTCCATCGATGTCGCTACTTGGCCAATCCATCTCGTTAGGGGTCTTCTTCTTTTTCTCTGACCCTCCACCTTACCAAACATAATATCCTTCTCCAGCAACTACTCTCTCCTTGTCCAAAGTATGAGAAGCAATACTTGTCCAAAGTATGAAAAGCAAAGTTTGACCATCTTGGCCTCTAAGGAGCACTCTGGCTGCACTTCTTCCAAAACAGATCTATTGTTTCTTTTGGTAGCTCATGGCACTTTCAATATTCTCCTCTTACACCATATCCCAAAGGCATCAATTCTTCTAAGGTCTTCCTTATTCACTGTCCAGCTTTCACATGCATATGAGGTTATTGAAAACACCATGGCTTGGGTCAGGCGCACCTTAGTCCTCAAGTTGGCATCTTTGCTTTTCAACACTTTACAAAGGTCTTGTGCAGCAGATTTACTTAATGCAATACGTTGTTTGATCTCTTGACTGCTGCTTCCGTGAGTGCTGATAGTTGTAGCTAATAGGTTTCAGGAACTAGGGAGAAGAAGCCAGAAGGGAGAGAACTAGGCTGAGTTGAAGTTTTGAGAGGTCTAACAAGTCCTGGAAAATAACAAATGTCTTCTTATTGAAAACTGTCTAATTTAATCCTGTCTCTGTTGACTTAGGTATATTAAGGAGATCCAATAGTATTTCCTCATTTCCACTAAAAAGTAAATGGCAATTCCATTTGGATCAAAGATCTCTTCCTAATATATTGACAGAGATATTAGAACTGAGCATAAATGTGTGTAAATCTTCAAAAAGTCTAAAAGATATTGCAACAGATTGTGATTGAATCCATACATGTTTCTGATAGGTGAGCCCAACTATATTTGAGGTTTGAGTACCTGTGCTAGGAGCTTTCATAAATAGATGGGGTTAATAGCACACAGGGTGACGTCAGTGGGCTTATAAACTACAAAGTTTATCTTAATATTGTAAATACATTTTAAACAACATAAAGGTAATTATACACACTGGCTTCACCAGATGGAATACACAAGAATCAAATTTATTCCATATGTAGGAAGAGATGCTGGAGAAGCTCAATATCAACAACTAAAACAAGGCAAGGGACCAGCTGTGAAACAGACCATGAATTGTTCATAGGCAAACTCAGGCTGAAGCTGAAGAAAGTTAAAACAAGTCCACAAAAACCAAAATATGACCTTAAACATACTCAACCTGAATTTAGAGACCATCTAAAGAACAGATATGATGCATTAGATTCTAATGACAAAAGACCAGAAGAGTTGTGGGATGTCATCGAGAACACCATCTGGAAAGAAAGCAAAAGGTCATTAAAAAGACAGGAGAGAAAGAAAATCCCAGCATGAATGTTAAAGAGACTCTGAAACTTCCTTAGCAGTGCAGAGATCCTAAAGAGAATGGAGGAAACAAGAAAATCAAAGAAGTGAACAGAAAATATTGTAAGCAGTTCAAGAAGACAGACTCTAG
>NW_006408586.1:5396852-5412588 GCF_000296735.1 Chrysochloris asiatica
AAGCACTCTGCTTTAGTTCATTGGGGACCCAGCTCTCCCAATTAAATGCTTGGATGAACTCACTCTGCAAGCAAGTCTGCTCAAATTCACTCATTTTTCTTTACTTTTTAGTTGATGTTCAACCATTTCAAGAGGTGATTAAGAGCCAATGGAACTGAAAGTAGAAGTCCAAGGTTCACTGAAGTCATTGTCAAAGTACAAGGCTCTGGGACTTGATGAAATGCAAATTGAAATCTTTCAACAAATTAATGCAGCACAAGTTGAACTCACTTGTGTGAGTTCATGATTATACCAAGAAATTTGTAAGACAGTTGCTGGTCAACTGATGGATAGAGATCCATATTGTGCCCATTCTGGAGAAAGGGGACACAGTGGAATACAGAAATCATCAGAAAATATCATTAATATCACTTTCAAGTAAAATTTTGCTATTTACTTGCAAGTGATATTAGTGACAGGGAAGTGCCAAAACCTCAAGCAGGATTTACAAGAGGGTGTGAAACTAGAGAAATCATTGCTGACATTAGATGGATCTTGCCTGAAAGCAGAAAATACCAGAAAAATGTTTACTTGTGCTTTATTGACTATAAAAAGACTTTCAGTTATGTGTATCATGATAAGCTATGGATAACACTATGAAGAATCAGTACTCCAGAACCTTTGAATGTGCTCATGAGAAAACTATACATAGACCAAGAGGAAGTAGTTCAAACAGAACAAGGTAATAAAGAATGATTCAAGTTCAAGGAAGATGTGTACCAACATTGAATCCGTTCACCATACTTAATCAATCTGTACACAGCAAATAACCTGAGAAGCTGAATTATATGAAAAAATAACTGGCATGAGAATTGGGGCTTCACTCATTAACAACCTGTGATACTCAGATTATTCAACCATGCTGTCTAAAGGCGAAGAGGACTGAAATGACATGCTGATGAAGATCATAGACAATAGCCCTCAGTGTGGTTCAGTAAACATCATGATAAATGAAGAAGAGTGAAGTTGTTAAATACTTCACTTAGTTAGGATTCAAAATCAACACTCATGTAGGCCACAGCCAATTAATCAAATTACATATTACATTAGGAAAATCCTCTTCACAAGACCTCTTTAAAGTGCCCAAGAGAAAAGATACCAACTTCAGGACTAAGGATGCCTCATCCCAAGCCATGGGATGTGACATGTGAAAGTTGGACAATGAATAAGGAAGATGGTAGAAGAATTGATGAATTTTTATTCTGGTGTTAGAGAAGAGTGTTGAAGATACCATAGACTGCCAGAATAATCAACAAGTCTGTTTTGGAAGAAGTACTGCTGGAGTGCTCCTTAGAAGCAAGATGGTGAGACTTTGGCTGTCATACTTCAGACATGTTATCAGGAGGGACCAGTCCTTAGAGAAGAACATTATGGTTGGTGAAGTGGAGGACCAGATAAAAAGAGGGAGACATCAGATGGAAAGGATTGGCACAGTGGTAGCTGCAATGGACTCAATCATAACAATGATTTTGAGGATATTGAAGAATCAGGCAGTGCTCTGTTCTATTGTGCATAAAGTCACTATGAGTTGGAACTGACTTGACAACAGCTAACAAAAATAACAATGGGCAATAATTGCAAGCAATTTCATTCATTGCTTGGCCACATGATTATCCTCATTGATAAAGTATATTTTCACGTCCACTGCAAATTATTTAATTGATTAGTTTTGGATGTTGAGTTGTTGAAATTTTCTGTATATTTTAAAGATAATCACATTTTTATTTAAAAATTCACTATTCCTGCAATATTTCTCCCATGCTTTGCAATCCACACTCTCCAGTGCCGGAGGAAAACACTTTTTAACCCCAGAAGCAACCTTTGACTGGATAGCTGAGGAATGCATAAATTTGTGCACTCTGGTTCAGAAAGGCCACTCAGGCAGGTGAGACTGGCATGCTGCAGCTATGCACACTCCACCCCATTGTCAGACTGGCTATCTGCCATTTTTAGTTTATTTGAATCTCTTACCTTCTCTGATACTACAGGGCAGGGTTGAGAGCAGTTTTTACAAGGGCTCTTTCATCCCTTACTTAGATAAAGTTGGTCTGACTGACCACCTGATGAACCTGTGGAGACTGGGACAATGTGTGCTAACAACTGCATCATCCTGACACTTAGCTTGACACGGGGTTGACACCACTAGACTTGATGGACGTGGGAAATAACATGGCCTGTCACAACAGTACCTGGACATACTCTGGTGGTGGCACCCCCAAACAGTTCTCCATTTGACCATCCACCCATTTCCAACATAAACATTCAAGACAAAATAACTTTAATGGTAAATTCTATACTAGTTTAAGGAAGATGCAATACCAATATCTTTAAAAGTTTTGGGGACATAGAGGAGGAGTGAACATTTTCCAATTTGTTTTTTCAAGCCAATATAACCTTGATAACAAAATTAGATAAAGATATTGTGAAAAAAAAAAAAAAAGAAAACGTAAAACCAATATTTCTCATGAGTCAAACAAAATATTAGTGAACCAAATCCTGAAAAAATAAACACCCAGTCTATACATTTCTGAAGGCAGTGTTACTATCTCCCTAACCCTTCCCAGAATAATTCTGTGTTCTTTGATTTACAATGTGTCAAAATGGCTCTTTTGGCATCCTTAAGGGACTCGAACTGTCTTCACGTGACATATTCTTTGAATTTTAGGAACACAAAGAATTCTGAAGGGACAAGATCAGGACTTAGGGTAGATGGGGTTTGATTTCTCCCCAAATTATTACAGAACAGCCTTTGCTACCCTAGAAGAATGAGCAGGTACATTGTTGTGATGGGAAAAATTCCTCAGCACAATTTTCCAGGCCTTGTTCTCACCAATGCAGTTTTCAATTTTCTTCAAAATTCATAACAAGCATTCATGGCCTTTGAATTGTATGCCCTTTAAGAAAATCTATCAAGATCAGACTTGAATCAGAAGAAATAGTTGCCAAAAACCTTCTTAACTGACTACTCTGCCTTAAATTTATCTGGCCCAGCAGGTCCCTTAGAAGCTAAGGATTGGATCTTACTGTCAGGATCATATTGATAAATCCAGCGTTGTTGCTGTTAATATGTGTCATCGAGTCAGTTCCAAACCATAGTGACCCTGTTTAGAGTTTCCTAGGAATATCATATTCAATAACTACTTGTTCCATAAAATCATCTTTATTAGCTGCAACCTTGTATAAATGAAAAACTAGCTCTTTGAGTTAGCTGATCTTCATTTAATATTTTTGGACCCATCAAGCCAAAAGTTAACTGTGGCCAAGTTGTTTACTTAAAATTAAAAATAAGGAACCATTTGATATCCAAAACTCAGGAGCTATCATGTCAATGATAATTCTATACTGTTCTTCCATCAGATTCTGAACTTCATCTGCAGTTTCTTCATTTGTCGAGGTTAATTGTCTTCTCTTTCTTGGTTCATCCTTCAGGTTTTCCTAACTTTTCTTAAAATGCTTGATCCATCTAAAAACTGTTGTTTTATGTGGGGAGAATTCTCACAAACTTGTAGAAAATTTCCATGGTTGGAAAAAAGTTCACTTGTTGTTTTGTTAAATTCTGTCCAATATATACATATGATGATTTCAATATATACAGAAACTTCCCTTAACAAAATTCAGCACTGATGAATAGTACAAGTTATAAGCTGTCAAGCAATAAAAAAGACAAATCCCCCCTTGTGATAACAGGCAGACATATCTACAACTACCAACATGCCTAATGGTAAAATACACTTTCTGTACTTTAAGACTGAGAATAAGATAAAAATGTCTCCTTTCAATACTACTATTCATTTCTGTGCTAGAGGCATTGTAGCAGTGGAAGTGAGAGAGTATCTGGCCACATACCTCTAAACAGAGTGGTGTTCACCAGATAATCACTGGAATTATTACTTGTAACCATAATTTTCTATAAGCAATATAGCAGTTTTGCTCAGAGAGTTTCTAAGAAAGTTTAACTTGAATTTATATGATGAAAGTGAATCATGATGGCTGAGTTATGAAAAATAAAAAAGAAAGTTATCTGTTTTGTTTTGTTTTTAATCCAAACTAATAGTAAATGACCCACAAGTTTAATATTTTCCATGATATTGGTAGAGCAACAACCCTTTGCAAAGCACATTGAGATAAATATGAATTACAGATTTTTTTTCTGGTTTGGGCAGCAGCAGAGACAGCTAGCTAGAAAGGCTCTATGGGGAAGGGATTGAAAACCCTGAGAAGCTGCGCTCATGCAACACAGCCAGAGCTCTGGATCTAGCATAAGCTCCAGGGCGTCAGTTTCCCTCATGTGCAAGTGGAAAAATCACATTATAAAGGACAATACTGCAGGGGGGCAATACACAAGAAAGGTTAGGGGATTGGAAGAACAAGGCTGATGGGAGAATTGTTCAGCAGGTTTACCTGGGCTAGATGGGACATGATGAAGGTAAATGATGAAGTATGCACAACTTTAGAACAAAAGGGTTACAGGTTACAGGGATTGAGGCATGGTTTGAAGGGATTCCTTTGCCTAACATTGTAAAATAGATAATTGAAGGGAGAAAGGAATAGCCAGAATCGTGTAAGTCTGTCTTCAGCCTAAAACTGATTGGAAAACCTTAAAGGGGGATAGGAGTTGCCCAGTGAAAGAGACTTCCTGTGGAGCCTTTACATTGCACAAGACCATAGGTAGAATCCAGAACCCCATCCAGAACCAACTGATGTAGGATTTCCACTGGAAAGGAAGAGTAGATAAGCCTGGAGCAGCTAGAAGAACAGAAGATATTTCATGTAAGAAAGTCTGGCAGGAAAAATCTGAAACAATAATGACAGACTGATTGATTACTATAAGAACAAGTAAGCTATTCACCCAGGAGCCATATAGGAAGGTGGTTGGGACCCCTCTGAGGAAACCCTCTTCCAAGACTGAGACTCAATGGGGAATATGTGAACAAGCATGTGATCTGGCTGGTGACCACGTTGGTCACCGATAAGAGGACAAGGAAGAAAAAAACATCAATGAAGTTGTGAGCTAAGCCCGACCACATTCAATGAACCCCTGTGAACCCAGGTGGAGACCTGGCTGGCCATCAATATGGCAAGAGGTGGAGAATGAAGCATCCAGCTGATATGAAGTGAGGAGAGATATACAAAAACAGCCATACTTGCAGATAGTACCCACTTGACCTGGCTTCGATAACTGGATGATCAGAACTCAACTAGAAGAAGAAAGAAGAGGGAAGAAAAACAAAAAGATTAACCTGCCACAATTTGATGAACTTTACCTATACTTATGGATGTTCTGGTAGCATAGTGGTTACGAATCGGGCTGTGAACCTCAAGGTCAGTGGTTCAAAACTATCAGCTGTTCCGTGGGAGAAAGATGAGGCTTTCTAATCCCGTAAAGATTTACAGCCTCGGAAACCCTGTACAGGGTCGCTATGAGTCGGAACCAACTCCACAGCACACAACACCAACAATGGATATTATAGCTCAAAAAAGGGAACAAATCTTTATAGCAAGGATCATTCCCATCCCCTTGGTACACTTACACATTGGCTACCCAAAATGGGAGTTGGGGACATATAAAGGCAATAAATGACTAGCTTACAAGCTTTCAAGAGGGAGCCTAGTTCCAGAAGGGGCGGGGGAAGGTAGACTCACCACTGAATGATTTCCAATTCTGTGGGACTGGGCTGGCAAAAGGAAATGGGCATAAGACTCTTGTGGTACAATAGTGAATGAGTTCCATCAGGACTGACTGTGAGGCTAGGAAATATAGAGGTAGATGTTTTTTGACAAAAGAAGAAGAGTGATTGATTTTGCAGCCCATGAACGGAGGTCCCTGGGACCATCAAGTAAAAAGAATGGATATTGGGACCCTACCCAGAGAGGCAGTGATGCCAGGGATGGAGAGAGAGAAGATTACATGGACAGATGCAGTGGCTGGGAACACTGGACTTAGGGTGGGAGAAAGGCTATGTGCTGGCAGCCAGGGGTCAGGCCTGTGTGGTGTACCCTTTGGTTATATGTGTTACATGGAGTGGATGGTAATCATTGCAATGAAAGGAAATAAGATGAGTGTAAAGCTGATGTTCTCTCATATGAACCTCCTAATAAAAACCTATATATATATATATATATATGGAGCTCCGGTAGCGTAGTGGTTACGAATCGGGCTGCGAACCGGAAGGTCAGCAGTTCGAAACTACCAGCTGCTCCGCGGGAGAAAGATGAGGTGATCTGCTCCCGTAAAGATTTACAGCCTCGGAAACCCTATTCAGGGTCGCTATGGGTCGAAACCGACTCGACGGCACTTAACAACAACAACAACATATATATATATGAATTACAAGAGCACATAAAGGAAGTCAGTTAAAATTATATCATCTCAATTTTGATTTGAAGTTTCTCAATTAGTTCACACTGATAATTAAAATATATGGTTAGATTATATTTTTCAGAGATATTTGTTGTTAGGTGTCATGGAGTCGGTACCGACTCATAGTGACCTTTTGCACAGCAGAAGGAAACTGCCTAATCCTGGGCCAGCCTCAGTACTATTGCCATGCTTGAGTCCACTGATACTGCCACTTGGACAACCCATCTCCTTAGGGATCTTCCTCTTTTTCTCTGACCCTCCACCTGACCAAGCATGATATCCTTCTCCAGGTTCTTGTCCTACCTGACAATGTTTGAAATATGAGAGACGAAGTTTGCCCATCCTGGCCTCCAAAGAGCACTCTGGCTGCACTTCTTCTAAAATGGGTCTATTGGTTCTTTTGGCAGCTCATGGCACTTTCAATATTCTCCTCCAACACCATAACTCAAAGACATCTATTCTTCTATGGTCTTCTTTATTCACTGTCCAGCTTTCACATGCATATGTGGTTATTGAAAACACCATGGCTTGGGTCAGGTGCACCTTAGTCCTCAAGCTGACATCTTTGCTCTTTAACACTTTAAAAAAGTCTTGTGCAGTAGATTTGCCTAATGCAATATGTCATTTGATTTATTGATGCTACTTCCGTGAGTGTTGAGAGTTGATCCAGGATAAATGAAGTCCTTGACAACTTCAATCTTTTCTCCATTGATAAGAATGTTGTTTATTGGTCAAGTGGTGAGGATTTTTGTTTTCTTGACATTGATATGTAATCCATTCTGAAGCTGTGCTCTTTGATCTTCTCAGTAAATGTTTTAAATCCTCTTCACTTTCAGCAAGCAAGGTTGCATCTTCTGCATATCGCAGGTTGTTAATGAGTCATCCTCCAAACCTGATGTCACATTTTTCTTCATATAAGCCATATAGCAGGGTACATTATGGCATCACTGGAGTTTTATTAATAATAATGCTTCTATTTATTTTAGAAAGATATAGATAATTTTTAAAAAACTAAATTTGACATTCATTTATTTTGAAAAGCAGAAAAATACCCTACTGATATTCTAATAGGGATCTAAATAGAAAAAAAAATCAAAAACATAAAAGCATTGTATTATCACTCTTTCTCTGTGAAATAAAAAATAAACACTATACATGAGAAATAGCGAGAAAATATTAATAGCAGTGTCTTTAAATTAAATCTGAATTATAACGTAAGCTACAAAATATTGTGCTGATATATTGGAAATGGAGGAGCTAATTTTATGAATTTGCTTTCCCAATCTGATTATGGTAATTCATTCATTTTTCCCTGAGAAACTAGCTATTAAGAAACAATCCTATGCCTAGCACTGTGTTCAGAAATGGAAATGAGAAATAGAAAATCAGATAAGACATGACTTCCTCTAATCCAATACAAAAATAGACAAGAGAATGATAAATTATTATAATACCATACTATAGTGTTTTTTGCAGATATATGAATAGATATTGCAGGATACACAAAATAGAGCAATTAAGTCAGTACTTGAAGAGACAGAAATGTTATTACCTAGATCCTTTTTCACTAGTCTACTTTCAAGTCAGGTCTTGTATTAGTTTTTTAGGTATGTCATCTCAAACTTTCACAAACTTGGCGGCTAATAAGAAAAGAAATATATTCTTTCACAATTCCATATCTTAAAGTCTAAGATCAGGGTGTCAGCTGTGTTACTTTTCTATGAGCCTTTCATGGGGAATCTGTTCCATGTCTCTCTCCTAGTTCTAGTAGTTAAAGACATACTTGACTTTAACTTTACTTTCAGTTCAGTGTTAGAAGGCATTCTTCCCCTGAATTCCTATCTCTGTATGTTGATTGGTTGTTGGGTGCCACCCGGTCAGTTCTGACTCATAGCCATCCTGTGTAGAATTTAGAAGACTATACATCTTTATGGGAGCAGGAAACCTCGTCTTTCTTTCACAGAGCAACTCGTAGATTAGAACTACTGACCTTGCAGTTAGCAGCTCAATTCATAACTCAACATGCTGCCAGGGATCTTTCCTGTCTCTGTATATCATCTTGTATTTCATCATTGTTGTTGTTGTTACATACTGCAGAGTCTGTTATGACCTAGGCAACCCTGTGTGGGGTTTTCAAGGAGCAACTAGTGAGGTTGAGCCATTGACCTTGCAGTTCAGACCAACTTTGCAGTCCAGTGCATTAACTCACAGTGCCACATCAGCAACAAATATTAGGATTAGGATCTTGTGTTTTCTAAACTGATAACATCTTCTTTGCAATGTTCCTATTTCCAAACAGAATCATATTCATAGGAACAGGGATTAGGATTTAAACAATATTTGAGAGAGACATAATTTAATCCACAATAGGGCTATACAGAAAAAAGTGAGGTTTATGTAGGAAGGAAGTATAAGGCAGGAAAGATGGATTCTAAAGTTATTAAATAGTGCTTAGCTTGTTTGGAAAGTATTGAAAAGCTCAAAATATGGGAAGCCCAGGTCCTATCTTTCAGAAAGCAGGTGGAAGAGGAAATGGCAAGAGAGAGATGAAACTTGAATGAGAAGCTTCATCAAATAATCTTAATGTTTAAGTCAAAATGGGATTTAATTTTATGGGCATGTGGCAAAGAAGAGTGACTTTAAAACCAGGAAGCTATTAGAAAATTTCTGTTTTGAGGGAGGGTTTTTGGTAGAAATTCATCAGATGAGTTCGATAAATGAGAGTTATGAGAGAAAGTAACAAGTCAGGATGCTGGAGCAATATTTCAAGAGAGTACCTGGGTTTATACAGATATCAAAATGGTACATAAAATAATATTCTGTCCTATCATTAGTTTCATAAGCAGTGTGTGCATATATATGAGGGGACATCAAAAAGTTCATGGAAAAATAGAATTAAAATATAATGAAATTTTTGAAGACCCATCAAGTGTGTGTGTGTGTGTGTGTGTGTGTGTGTGTGTGTGTGTGTGTATGTGTGTGAATGCTTCCGTATATAAGTGATGTGTTGTTGAGTCAGTTCCAACTCACAGCAACCCTGTATAGAGTTTTTAAGGCTGTAAATCTTTACAAGAACAGAAAGCCTCATCTTTCTACTACAAAGCAACTGGAAGATTTGATCTGTTAACCTTTTACTTAGTAGACCAACATGTAACTACTAATATATAGGGTGTCCTTATATGTAATGTAGATTAAATTATATATTTTTATACCTATGCATATATATAGATTATATCATTTAGAATCTTTCTGTTTCTATCTTTATATTTTTTTCTTAATTTACCTATCTTAGTGTCCTGGTATGGTGTTGTAGGTTAACACGCTGGACTGCAAGATCGGTTTGAAACACAAGTTCAGCAGTTCAACCTCATCAAATGCTTCTTAGAAACCCTACACAGGATCACTATGAGTCAGATTCAACTTGATAACACATAACAACAACAATCCTCATGTACAGTCAACATTATATATCTTAGTTATTTAGTGCTGTTATAACAGAAATACTACACATGGATGGCTTTGACAAACAGAAGTTTATTTTCTCACAGTTAGGTGGCTAGAAGGCTATATTTAAAAGCTCTGGTTCTAGGGATAGGCTTTCTGTGAACTGAGAAAAAAGGGCCTTGTCTATTTTTGGCTCCTTAGAGGTCACCATGTGTCAACATCTATCTTACTCTAGCTCTACTACTACTTTTTTTTTTTTTATCTTCCTTGCCTATTCTTTATATTTCAAAAGAGATTAACTCAAAACATCCTCTACGGAGAGGGTGGGGCTTGATGGTGGATAAGGTAGAGGTGCAGTGAAGTTCTCTGCCAACAATACCACAGATTCCCAGGCAAAGTGGGTTCAGTGCAGAGATACAAATCTCTGAACCACAAAGGTATCAACATTTAAAAAGTTTGAAGGCTTATAGCTAGTGGAAGTAAGAAATCTCGTGCCTTAGAATCTGCTGGACTTGGTGGCCCAGAGCCAACAACTTGGGTGAGACCAAATAGCAGGACCAAGTGGGGGAGCAGACCCACCTCAGAATAATGCCATGGGAACTCCAAGCAAAGGTGGACAATACACTTTGCTGGTTTTGCTTTGTTCTAATTTTTCTGTGTCTGTGTATCTGTTCATTGCCACACCCCCCCCCCCCCCACTGTTTGCACATAATCTATTCTGGTGACTAGAGATGTTGCCTGAGCAAGTGGACACCTCCCACCCCACCACTGGTGAGATCTTGTGCCATGCATGCACACAGATACTCTCAGAATTTAAAGAGACCAGCAGCCCAAGAGCCAGCCCTGAACTGTTTTTTAATAGGGAAAACACCAGAGCAAGGGGTGTGGAGAGGGAAAGAGAGCTTAAAAACAAAACAGGCTGAAAATTAAATTAAATCCTAAGGTGCAGTATAACAACCAACAGTGGCATCTTGAAGTTTTATCAGGTGGCCTTGACGGCAAGCACATGAAAGAGGACATTAAAATCATACTCATATTAGGCTACGGATTTATTTTTTTTATTTTTTCCCTCCTCTGCCCTTTCCATTATTATAGACTACAGTATCCAATTTGTTTTTTTTTTGTTGTTGGTTTATTTTTGATGTTTTTTGTTTTGTTTTTCTTATTGTATTACTGTTGCTATTTTGCTGTTTTATGCTCCCCCTTTTGCCTTTGGGTGATTCTCTCCCTATATTACCCAAGAAGAGACAGCAACTGCTGCCATAGAGTCAAGCTACAATCACACTCTATAAAGCACCAAAATCCAGGTAAGAGCCAATACCAACTGCCATACACCAGGGAGACAGACAACACCTGTGAAACTTACTCTGAATTAAGCAATAAGAAGAGTGAAAAAGGAAACCCACATCCTAATCACATCTACCTGGAGGCAATCAGAAAGTATAAAAAATACCAAAACACATACTCAATTAAGTATTAAGCCACAGATAAACAGTAAACATGTCCAAGAAGCAAAAGCAGATGACCATATCAGCACATGTCCAGAAACAAGATAAAATGTCTCAGACCAATGACCTATAGGTAGACACAAGATACATTCTAGAAGGAGGGCTGTCCTTGGAAATACCTGAGAAGGAATTCAGAAAAATGATTATAAAATGTTTCAAAATACTTTATAATGGAGTTGAGAAAAAGAAGGAAGAAGTCAGGAAAGTACTACAGGAACAATCAAATAAGATAGATACAGCATTGGAAACAATTCAAAACCTACAGAAAGAGGTCCACACGATCAGTAATAGAATATCAGAAATAGAAAATACACTGAATGGGCAAAGGAGTAGAATAGAAGAGATGGAAAGCAGAACGACATCTTCAAAGAGATGGAAAAAACAATTATAAACTTTATATGGAAAGGAAAGAGAACCAAGATCAGCAAAGCACTGCTTAAGTAGAATAAAGTTGGAAACCTCTCACTCCCTGACTTAAAAATCTCTGGAAAAGAAGGAGCAAAGCACTGCTCAAGAAGAAGAACAAGGTTAGAAGCTTTCACTCCTTGATTTCAAAATCTGCTACAGGGCTACAATGAACAAAACAGCTTGGTACTAGTACAATGAAAGATACATTGATCAATGAAACAGAATCGAGAATCCAGAAATTAACCCATCCATATACAGCCTACTGATTTTTGACAAAGTACCTAAATATATTGCATTGGGAAGTGATAGTTTCTGCAACAGATTGTACTGGCAGAACTGGAAAGCAATATGCAAAAGACTGAAACAAGACCTTCACCTCTCACCTTAAACATAAACCAACTCAGCATGGATTAAAGATCTAAATGTGAATCCCAAAATTATGAAGGCCATCAGTGAAAAAAAGAGGGACAAATGTAAGGGCACTAATTCAGGGAATACATAGACTACCAAAAAACTTGAAAATGACACAAGCAAAAGTAGACAAAATAGATGATTGGGACATACTAAAAATTTAAAACTTATGTGCATCAAAAGACCTCACCAGAAGAGTAAAAAGAGAACCCACAGAATGAGAAAATATATTTTGCAATGACACATTAGACAAGGGACTTAATTCTAAAATATATAGGAAACTACAACACCTCTACAAGAAAAAGACAAATAGCCCAATTAAAAAATGGGCACAGGACATGAACAGACACTTCACTAAGAAAGAGATCTGGGCAGCCAACAAACATGAAGAAATGTTCACGATCACTAGCCATTAGAGACATGCAAATTAAAACAACAATGAGATATCATCTCACACCAGCAATAACAGCAAAGATCAAAAAAGTAGAGGAAATTAATGCTGGTGAGGATGTGGGGAGACTGGGATTCTCCTGCATTGCTGGTGGCATTGCAAAATGGTCCAGCCTCTCTGGAAAGCAATATGGCATTTTCTCAAAAGGTTGGAAATAGAAATACCTTATGATCCAGCAATTCCTCTACTTGGCATTTACCCACAAGAAATACCAGCCATAACACGAGTAGATATACGCACACCAATGTTCAAAGCAGTACTATTTACAATAACAAAAAGACAGAGACAGACTAATTGCCTATCAATTGAAGAATGGATAAACAACCTGTGGTACATACATACAATGGAATATTATGCTACCTTGAAGAATAAAAAGGAAGCTGCAAGCCACCGCATGACATGGATTAATCTTAAGGACATTATGTTAAGTGTGAAATTAGTGTTAAATGAAATTAGTTAAGTGAAATTAGTCAGTCACAAAAGGAGAAATACTGCATAGGACCACTACTATAAAAGATTAAGAAAAAAAACACATACTAAAGCAGGGGGAGGGATTCTTTGCTAGTTACTGGGATGTTGGGGATGGAGTGAGGGGTGGGAGGGTAAGGTGGAATACAGGGTGGGGAATATACACAGGATAGTTTGAGTGTTAGGGAGGGAAGCAATACAAAAGATGGGGGAGGGGAATGAAGGAACAAGGCAGATGGGAAAACAATTAGGCAGGTTTGCATGCGCTAAGTGGGACAGAAGTAAATAATGATGTTTGCACAACCTTGAAACAACAGGGCTCTGGGATACAGTGATTGAGACATAGGTGGAATGGCCAAAAAGGGGGAAATAATGTTAAGATGCTTGGCTGTCTTTTGAATCTTGGTTTCCCTGGCATACCATTATAAAATAGACACTTACTTTATGGTGAGAGAAAGGAATAGCCAGAAATATCATCATAGTAAGTCTATCTTGTAAGTCTATCTTCTGCCTATAACTGATTGGAATACCTAAAATTGGACTATAATGTGCCCAGTGAAAGAGGCTTCCTGTGGAGTCTCTGCATTACATAAGACCATAGGTGGAATCTTGAACTTCAACTAGAATCTTCTCAGGTGAAAAATATCCTCTTGAAAGGACAAACAGACCAGCCTGGAGTGGCTAGAAGAACAGAAGATACTTCTTGAAAGAAAGACTGACAGAATAAATACAAAAAATAACGGCAATCCTATTGACTACTACAAGAACAAGCAAGTTGCTCATCCAGGAGACATCAAAGCAAGTGGTTGGGTCTCCTTAGGGTAAATCCCTTTCCAAGACTGAGACTCAATGGAAATACACAAGCAGGCACATGCTCTTATTGTTGATCACATTGGTCACCGATAAGGGGATGTGAGGGAAAAAGCAATGAAGCTGCGAGCTAAGTCCTACCACATTCAATAGACTCCTGTGAACCTGGGTGGAGACCTGGTTGGCCAACAGTTTGGTAAGACCTGGGGATTCCTGGGCTCAGAGTCAGTGACATAGCTAGAGAGGACTAGAGTGGAGAATGAAGCATCCATGTGATAAGAAGAGAGGGCATATGCATAAGAACACCGACACTTACAGATAATACCCACTTGACCTGTCTTCAATGGCTGGATGATCAGAGCTCAAGTAGAAGAAAGAAGAGGGAAAAAAGAGTAATCTGATACAATTTGATGAACCTGACCTGCACCCATGGATGCAGTAGCTCAAAAACGGGAACAAATCTTTATAGTGAGCATCATTCCTACCCTCTTAATACACAGGGTAGACAAGGATGGGCAACTTGGACATTGGCTACGCAAAATTACGGGATGGTGGCTACAAAGGCAAGAAGTGATTGGCTTACAAGTTTTCAAGAGGGAGCCTAGATCCAGAGGGTGAGGAGGAAAGTAGAATCTCCACTGAGTAGTATCAAATCTGTCTGGGCAGGACTGATGAAAAGAGATGTGGATAGCACTCATGTGGTACAATAGTGAATAATTACTATCAGAACTGACTGTGACGGTTGGAAATGTAAAGATAGATATTTTGTACTAAAAGGAGGGGAGTGATTGACTTTGCAGTCTAGGAGTGGAGGTCCCTGGGACCATCAAGGAAGAAGAATGATGTGTGGGACCTTACCCAGAGAAACAGTGACACCAGAGATGGAGTCAGAGATGATGATGTAACGAGATGGAGTGGGTGGGGACTCTAGACCCAGAGAGGGAGAGGGGCTGTGTGCTGAGGACCAGGGAGCAAGCTTGCAGGGTATACCCTTAGGCTGGTTGATGATGCATGGAGGGGATTGTAACTATAGCAGTGCAACGATATACAATAGGATGAATGTAAAGGTAATGTTATCCCATGTAAACTATCACATAATTCACAATAAAACACTAAAGAATTAAACCCAAAAACATACTCAACACTAATCCTGCCTCATTCACATGACAAAGATAATTAATTCCAAAATGGAATTATTACCATGTAAAAGCAAAACAAAGCTAGAGTTTACAACAAAATTTTTAGGAGGACACAATTCAGTCCATACTACTATATACTTTGCCGCTGTTGCTGTTTTTAAGTGCCCTCAAGTCGGTTCTGAAACATAACTAACCTGTAAAGGGTTTCTGAGGAGCAGCTGGTGAGCTTGAACCACCAAACTTTTCAGTCCATACTGACCTTGCAGTACCGTGCATTAACCCTCAATGCCACACCAGGTCTCCACTATGTGCTGTAAGAATGTTTAAATTACTTGTAGTTAATTCTCTTTTGATACATCTGAATGTCTTAAACAGATAGCATTCTAGTTGTAGATACTAGAATATCTTGTATGGCACTGTAGGATAAGCACTGGACTACTTGGTGGTTCAAAACTACCAGTCACTTCTCAGAAGCCCTACACAGGCTTGCTGAGTCAGAATCAACTCGATATACTTAGCAACACCAACAATAATCCTTAACAATGACAGTTTTCCTCCTATGCCAATTCTACTTGCTTTGGTGAAAGAAAATCAATGATATAGTAAAAGGTTTATTATTTTACTTTGTAAGAATTATCATTTCATGTTGTTGTAAAAGAAGTAGGATATATATATATATATATATATACATATATAC
>NW_006408586.1:5412837-5416980 GCF_000296735.1 Chrysochloris asiatica
AGAGAGAGAGAGAGAGAGAGAGAGTGGGAAGAAGGAAGAAGGTTTGTGCTATAGATCCTTTTATCAACTGCGGGACAGAAGTGATTATCAAAGGCCTAAACATTATATTTTTTAATTTCCAGTGTTATAAAATTTTTTACTAATAATATGTACATCTTAAATAGTTAATGTCTCTCTCTCTCTTTTTTTTTAGTTTTTAAGGACCTAAAGCTTGACAAAATTGAAGGCATAAAGTGATCGTTACATTTAATGAAAACAATCTAGTTTAGAATGGACTTCCAAAAATGCAATGTTATGAATTTAAACAGTTCCCTGGTAAGTTCCTTTTGAATTCTGTAAGTTTCTCAAGTCAGCAAGGGACCTTAGACTGCTGTTTTCCAGGAAAACACATTTAAGTCAGGTAAATTTGCTTATGTGCTCAGAGAACATATAATTCCCAGGGGTGTGTGTAGTTCTCCATGTACAGGTATGAAGGATAAGGGAAAGAGGTACATTCTCCCACCGGGGCTTGATGACAGGCTAGTGTAACCTCCTACAGGAGAGAATTGGTTGGTTTGTGCAGTCTGTTGACAACCCTTAGTCTTCACATATATATTAGTTCAGGAAGGAAAGAGGTAACATCTTTCTTATCTTTGTTTCTTCCTCTTTACACAGTTCTGAAATTAGTAGACATTTAATAAATATTTATACAATCCTGGCCTATCCTGGGCCAACTCCACTACCACTGCCACACTTGACACCATCAATGATGCCACATGGCTGATTCATCTTATTGGGGGTCTTCCTCTTTTGCTCAGACCCTCCATCTTACCCAGCATGACATCCTTCTCCAGCGACTGTTCCCTCCTGACAATATGTCCAAAGTATGAGAGACGAAGCTTAGCCATCCTGGCCTCCAAGGAGCACTTTGGCTGCACTTCTTCTAAAATAGATCTATTGGTTCTTTTGGCAGTCCATGGCACTTTTAGTATTCTCCTCCTACACCACAACTCAAAGGCATCAATTCTTCTACGATCTTCCTTATTCACTGTCCAGCTTTCACATCCATAAGAGGTTATTGAAAATACCATGGCTTGGGTCAGACACATCTTAGTCCTCAAGCTGACATCTCTGCTCTTCAACACTTTAAAAAGTTCCTGTGCAGCAGATTTGCCCAATGCAATACGTCGTCTGATCTCTTGACTGCTGCTTCCACGAGTGTTGATAGTTGATCCAAGAAGAATGAAGTCCTTGACAACTTCAATCTTTTCTCCATTGATAAGAATGTTGTTTATTGGTCCAGTGGTGAGGATTTTTGTTTTTCTGACATTGAGATGCAGCCCATACCGAAGGCTGCTCTTTGATCTTCATCAGTAAATGTTTCAAGTCCTTTTCACTTTCATCAAGCAAAGTTGTATCATCTGCATATCACAGGTTGTTAAGGAGTCTTAATCCAAATATAGAATGTACAAAGTATGGATATTGGAAAATTAGAAATTGTCAAAATGAAACAGTTCATAAAATATCTGTATCATAGGTATTAGTGAGTTGATATGTACTGTTTTGGCCATTTTCAATCTGACAATCATATTCTTTGCTAATGCTGGGAATGACAAATTAAAAAACAATGATGTCACATTCATTAACAAAAAGGACATTTCAAGATATATATTCAAGTATAATGCTGTATGTGATAGGATAATATCCATATACTTACAAGGATAAAGAGTTAATACCACTAGTATTTAAATTTATGCACCAACCACTAAAATGAAATTAAATAAAACTACCAATGTCCTAGTGTGGTGCTGTGGATTAATGTGCCAGACTGCAGAGCTGTTTGAACTCCAAGGTCGGTGGTTCAAGCTCACAAGCTGCTCCTCAAAAACTCTATACAGGGTCACTATGGGTCAGAACTGACTCAACAACACTTAACAACCATTGTCCTCAGTCTGAAATTGATCAAAAATGGAATCATGATGTATTGATAATTATTGGTGATTGGAATATAAAGGTTGCAAGAAAAGAAGAAGTTTGAATATATGGCCTTGAAAATACAAAAAATCTTATAGACCACATTAAGGAATTTTGTAAGAGCAATGACTTCTTCATTGCAAATACCATTTTTAAATGACATAATAGAGGACTGTACATGAACCTAACCAGATGGAATACACAGAAATCAAATGGACAACATCTGTGGAAATGATGGTAAACAAAAACTTTATAATCTGCCAAAACTAGAAGAGGGATGGATTTAGGAACCGACCATCAATTGTGCAAATACAAGTTAAGGCTGAAGCTAAAGATAATTAAAACAAGTCAATGAGAGCCAAAATTTGACCTTAAATATATCCCACTGGAGTTTAGAAATCATCTCAAGAACAGATATGGTGCATTAGACTCTAATGACTGAAAACCAGAAAAGTTGTGGGATGACATCAAGAAAATTGTATAGGAAGAAAACCAAAGGATATTAAGAAGACTAGAAAGAAGGAAGAGCTCAAAACATATGTCAAAAGAGACTTTGCAACTTGTTCTCCAGTATAGAGATATTAAAGCAAATGGAAGAAATGAGATAGTAAAAGATTTGAACAGAAAATTTCAAAGGACAGCTCAAGAAAACAAAATCAAGTATTATAATGAAATGTGCAAAGACCTGGAGTTAGAAAACCAAAAAAGAAAGAACATGCTCAGCATTTATCAAGTTGAATGAACTGAAGAAAAAATTCAAGCCTCAACTTGCAATACTGAAAGATTCTATGGACAAAATGGTGAATGATGCAGAAAGCATCATAACAAGATGGAAGGAATATACAAGTTCACTGTATCAAAAATAAATAGATGAGATTGGGTGCAATTAAAGAGATAGCATATGATCAAGAGCCAGTGGTACTGAAGGAAGAAGTCCAAAGTGCACTAAAGGCATTGGTAAAGAACAAGGCTCTTGGAATTAATGAAATACAAATTGAAATATTGTAGCAAACTTACACAGTACAGGAGGCACTCACTCATCTATACAAAAAAAAATTGGAAGACAGTTACCAGGCCATCTGATTGGGAGAGATCCATTTTGGCCCATTTGAGATAGAGGTGATACAAAGTAGACAGAAATTATTGGACCATATCTTTAGTATCACATGCATGTAAATTTTTGCTTAAAGTAATTTAAAAATGACTGCAAAACTACATTGGCATGCAACTGCCAGAGTTTCAAGCTGGATTCAGATGAGCATGTGGAATGAGAGACATCATTGCTGACATCAGAAGGAACATGGATGAAAACAGAATATCAGAAATTATTATTTCTGTATTTTATTGATTATGCAAATGCTTTGGAATGTGTGGATCACATAAAACTATGGACAACATTTCAGCGAATGAAAATCCAGAACACTTAATTATGTCATAAGGAATTTGACCAAGAGACCATCATATGCACAGAACTAGGAGACACTGAGTCGTTTAATATCAGGGCATATGTGTGACAGGGTTGTATTGTTTAACCATACTTATTCAATCTGTATGTTGAGCAAATAATCTGAGAAGCTGGAGAAGAGGGCGGCATCAGGATTGGAGAAAGACTCATTAGCAACCTAAGATATACAGATGATATAACCTTGTTTGCTGACAATAAAGAGGACTTAAAATACGTGCTGATGAAGATGAAGGACCACAGTTTTCAGTATGGGTTGCACCTCAATTAAAAAAAAAAAAATCCTTACCACTGAAGTAATAAATGACATAATGAGAAATGGAAAAAAACAAAACCCAAAAACTGAAGTTGTCAAAAACTTCATTTTGCTTGGATACACTAGCAACACTCAGTAGGCAAATCTGCTGCACAATAACTTTTTAAAAGCAAAGATGTCTGTTTGAGAACTAGGGTGTACCTGGCATCATATATATGTGAAAGTTGGACAATGAATAAAGAAGGATGTAGAAGAATTGATGCATTTGAACTTGAAGAAGAATATTAAAAGTACCATGGACTGCTAGAATGAACAAGAAAATTTGTTGGAAGAATTATAGCCAAATGGCTCCTTAAAAGTCAGTATGCCCATTTGCTACCCATGCTAGAGAATAAGATCCCCTAGGAACCGGATTGAACCTCAGCATAGTGATCCTGCTTGGTCACCTTAGAGCAGGTGGTGGGTCGGCAAC
>NW_006408586.1:5417683-5421785 GCF_000296735.1 Chrysochloris asiatica
TTGGTAAAGTGGCGTATCAGCAACAAAGAATAAGATCTCCAATGAGATAGCACAGTGGCCGCAAAAATTGGCTTAAACTGAGCCATGGTTGTGAGAATTATACAGGACTTGGTAGTGTTTAGTTTTGTTGTGCATAGAGTTACTCTGAGTTGGAGGGCACCTAACAATAACAGCAACAACAAGCATCTGACAGAAGGTAGTCGTTGCATATAAGGTTAATTGGTCAGGAATTAAACCCAGATCAACTACGTGGTAGATGAGAATTTTATCAGTAACCATTCAGAGACGTAACTTCCTTTGTCTTTTTCCTTAATATCGTACTAGTTCTGTTTCGTGACTTTTGCTCTTTTGTGCACTTATTCTATATTATGATAAAAATGAGATTATTGGGGATTTGTAGATAAACAAAGTACCAAAATTTGATTAAATGTGAATGAATACCCTGCAGATTTGAGATAACAAGTAATCGCATAATGCTCAGGCTGAACCTCCTCTGTTCATAAGAAGCAACTATTGATATCTAATTCATCCCCACTTTGTTATGTCAAATTCTATGGACAGAGCGTTTTCATGGATGGCATGAAACTTGTTAGTATATTTTTACTTCATATTTCATCATTGTAAAAGTTGTTTATGATACACTGATCATTCAAATAGAAAATTTTGCATACTTAAAGGGAAATTTAAAAAATAGGTTTATGGAAACCTTAGGTAAAGTTCTAATATTTTTTCTTTTCCTATTGAAAAAGATAGGCTAACTAGAAAAGAGCTGCTCTGTGATTTTAAAATTAAATGCAGTGTGTGAAACTACATAAGCACTCTATCGCACATCCTTAAGTCATGATTTATTCCTGAATTCCTTGGAACTGACAAGACAGCTAATACCAAGGAAAGTCTCTTACATAGTTTTCCTAAATTTCCAGTTACAAAGTCACAAATATTTATTATTACAAGAGACTAGAAATCTAGAGTCTCTGGTGTCAGGGATAAATTTCTGCAAAGTGGAGACTTGTATCTGTGCTTCTCAAAATTTGATATATATATACAAAATACATGGTCTTGTTAAAATGCAGATTCTGATTCAATACTTCTAAGATGGAACCTAAGATTGCACATCTGAAACACATCCCAGTCAAGATCAATATGTGGAATGGCAAGTGTAGCTTCCCATTTCCCAGAAAATTAGCTGATTTGTTATTGTATCAACCTTGTTATAAATAGTTTTGCAGGAAGTTGTCATGTCAGCAGATTATTTCCACTTGTGACATGCTGTTGCTGTGGATAAGTGCTTTCAAGTCGATTTTGACACAGAGCGGACCCTGTCTGTATAAAGTTTCCAAGGAGCAGTTGGTGATTTTGAAATGGCATAGTACTGACTTAGCTGTTTTTGTTAAGTGTCATCTAGTCGGTCCCGACCCATAGCGATCCTGTATAGGGTTTCCTATGACCTTGCGGTTGAAACTGACCTTGCAGTGTAATGCATTACTCTGCAGATCTACTCCAGGACTCTTCAGTACTGGCATAGTGGTGGTGGTGTGCTATGGAGTCGATTCTGACTCAGCAACTGTGTATAGGGTTTTCAATGCTGCAAATATTTACTCTCTTCTCCGGAACAGCTGACAATTTCCAACTCCTGGCTTTAAGGTTAGCAGACCTACTCGCAACCACTAACATGAATATAAAGAGAATATAGAAACCTTTGCTTCCTTATGCTATGTAATTTGTACCTTTTTTTTTAAACAATGAAGCTAAATGTGTTCAACAACAGTATGAAGAGTAATAAACATAGGTATAATAGCAGCGTTATGATTTATGGAGACCCGGTTTGGCACTCTAGAATAAACACTGGAGTAAAGATCAATCCAGCCCCTGAAACTCACCAGGCGCTCCTCAGAAACCCTAGACAGGTCTCTATGGGTCAGAATCCACTTGAGAGCACTTGACAACAACATACAATTTATTTAATATTATCAACATAAAGTTTAAAAATAGCACTTTTATTGTTAAGTGCCATCTAGTCGATTCCAACTCGTAACAACTCTGTATAGGGTTTCCAAGAATTGCCTTGCGGGTTTGAACCTCCGACCTTGAGATTAGAAGGTTCGTGCTTATCCTATAGAGCCACATCAGGACTCCTAAAAGTAATATTTTGATGCTTTTGTTGTTGAGTCGGTTCCGAGCCATACCGACCCTGTACAGGGTTTCCAAGGAGCAGCTGGTGAGCTTGAACCGCTGACTTTGCATTTCATACCGACTTTGCAGGTCAGTGCATTAACCCACAGCACTACACCAAGACTCCAAAAGTAGTATGTGTGTTATAAAATGTATTGATTTCATTACTTATTCAAAAAGAATTACAAGGAACTTAATTTTTAACTTTGTTTGAAGTTACACTTTAATATGTTAAACTAATTTAGGTAGCATTGCTTTTGTTTTGTTTTGTTTTAAAAGAATGATAAATTGATTTCAATATTCTGCGCTATGATATTTGAAGAGCACTGTTTTCAAAAATGAACTATGTAGAGAATGGCTCCCTCTACCGGTCAAACGTAATGTAAAGTACTTGAACGAGCCCAGATTCCAAAACACTCAAGATGAATTACTTTCTATACTCATTAAGAATAGCTGTTGACTAGATTAGCAATACATTCTAATGGTATGAAAACAAATTAATCAGGTATTTAATGAAGTCCTGACTCCTTTATTTACATAAAAATTCAATTCTCTTCCATAATATATATGAACTAGAAGAGTAAAGATATTTCTTAAAATGTAGTAATGTACTAAACTAAATGATAGCATGTAATATCAGCTGAAACCTATAGATGTTGCCCAGATTGCCTCTTACTGAGTGATATTTATTTTGAATCCATATAGTTTATCTTTCCTGTGACATAATACATTTCCTGAAAGAAAGACATGTCTCAGATTCCTGATTAAGTACTTAACGTATTAATTGATTTTCTTGACCTTTTTAATTTTTAAGATATTTAATAGTGCACACAGTTGCTTCTTTACCTTTGATTTACAAATTGTTTACAAATTATTATCAAACCAGGGAAAACAGAAGCTCTTTCTTAATTGAATACTAATGTGTAAGAAGTTTAGACTACATATAGAGAATACTAAGAAATTTCCTTTTAAACTACTCTAACAGTATAGCTTCCCTTTCCAATTTATTTATTGCACTTTAATTTGCAGTCTTTTGTTCATTTTAAATGTCTGGTTTATTACAAAATTAGCATTATAAAAATAATTTACACAAATTGATAAATTGGCAAGTCTAAAGTTTTGGTGCTATATGTGGGCTAACAGTGGTCACATAGTTTTTTTAAAACGTTAAATGTGAAAAACAAAATCATGTAAAGAATTGTCCCCACAATATCCACACAGTTATTAATTGGTAGGTTGCCACTTAAATGTGAAATTAGAGCTCATTCAGCTGTTGTTTTTTAGCTAAGTGCCTTCAATTTGATTCTGCACAGGAGTTCCAAGGAGCAGCTGGTGGGTTTGAACTGCCGAACTTGTGATTTACTGTCCATTGCTGATTCCTACATCGTTACACTGGGAAGTCCTGAATTTGGCCTTTTTGTGACAAATGTTTTTCATTTTAATTATATTGATTTGTTATATACTTTTATTCTATTTTTCAATCCATCAGCAGCAGAACTCCCAGAAGATTAGTAGACATAATTTGCAATTAAATTGCAACATTTTCAACATATTTTTGAAATTTGTAGATTCAGAGTTCTTATCTATGCCTTTGATATCTTAAAATATTATCATATAAATTTTCATAATCTTGTCCTGAAATTAAAACATTTTTTAATTTTCAAAATTAAAAATATTTTATTGTAATTGTTCAGGTGATCATTTTATGTTATCCACAAAATCTATCTACATCATTATGTGAAAATACTTTGAAAGTTAAGCTTAAAATAAAAACTGAAAAATGCAAATTTCTCCATTCCTAATAAAGATTTGCTTTATCAAGTATTACCTTAGGTAGAGGATGTAAAAAAATTGTGTTTCCATGTATAGATTATAAATCCATTAAAATTGTAATGCTCTTTCATCTTATCTAAATGCACATGCATTATCA
>NW_006408586.1:5422112-5426823 GCF_000296735.1 Chrysochloris asiatica
ATATATATTAAATATCAGAATTTTAAGGAATTCTGGAGGTCACTTAATGCAACTTTTAGTTAGTGCATCAATTCTGTACTATTTCTAACAAACTGTCAGCTAGCTTTTGCTTAAATATTTTTACAATGGGTAACTTGTAACTTTTTAAGACATTAAAGGAATGCTATAACTTTAAGCAAGCTTATCTATATGCTACATGGAAGTGTTATTATTGTTGTTAGTTGCCATCAAGTTGATTTCAATTCATGGTTGATCTCAAGTGTATAGAGTAAAATTTCAAGGGGCTTTAAAAACTGTGACCTTAGGGAAGCAGATTTCCAAGCCTCCTGTGTTCCAAGGGTCCTCTTGGGGGGGGGGGCTTAGGAGTTTGAAATGTTAATCTTATGACTAGTAGTTTAATGCTTAATTATCAATGCCATCCTGGAACGAAAGTATCTCCTTTTATTTCTAGCTATTGGTTCTCTTTCAACCACTTAGAAAAAGTTAATGTTACTCCACAGTCATTAGACAAGCTCTCATATGATATTATCATAAATATTTTATTATTCTGATTGCCTTTATTTGAATGTTCTTTAGCTAATTAATATTTCCATGAATGCCTGCAGTAAAACTAGGTAATTCTTCATATATGGTTCATGGAAATAGATAGTATAAGGAAAAATGAATTTCTCATCACTAAAAAATAAACCTCTTAAATATGTATGTTTACCTTAATATCAATATACTGAAATAGATTTCTATCATTTTATTATAAGTCAAATATATTTAAGTAATATCAGAACATGTTGGTCACACTTATAATATTACATAAAAATATGTAAGAACACTGTTGGGACAAGGCAGCAGAAATTTATAATTAATTATGAAATGTATTGTGGTGGGATTATTAAAGAGATTCATAGGTTCTTTTAATTAAAAATGAGACTAAAGTCACAAAGTCTCCCTCCCACAAGCAGACACGTTAGCAGTCTGTGTGCCTTCCCTCATGAATGTTGCAACTACTGTTGTTTTGTTTTTAATAGCTTTCCTTTCACATGGATATATTTTATATAGCTCTGCATTTAATGAAGTAATGGACAGGTGAAATTATGATAAAAAAAAAAGAGAAAGAAATAGAATTATCTTTGAAATTTGAGTTGTTTTTGTTTCAACATATAAAAATTACATGTACGTAAGAAATAAGATATTTACCATTTAGGTTGCTTGGTTTTAAAAATGGCAGTGGTAAAACTGATTCCTGCTAAGTAAACATTCAAAGAAGTTATAGCATTTTCAAAACTATTATAGATAACAAGTCTAAAGATTTACTTATCAATTTATATGACGTGGTTTGCAACTAATCATTTGATAGAGATTTTAGTTTTGTTTGTTCTTTTTCCTTATGGGAAATAACGTTTCAAATCTAAATTGTCAGTGTTGCATTGTCTTTACATATCCTTCTTATTGTTTATAGATGTCACAAATGCCCTTGGATACAGAAATTTCAGTAAGAATGAAAATAGCTTCACTATAAGTATATGGATTTACAACTAGATCCTCTAGGAGATGATTATAATTACTGAGGGATGAACTTTCCTGAAGTGATTTTATCATTAAATATTTGCTGATTAACACATTTTGAGTACTCTGGTGCTAAGCCTTATTTTTATTTTTTTGTTCCACATTTTTATATTGTAATGAGAAACTCAAGTTAATTGCTGAAATGCAAAAAAAAATTATACTACTTCAACTTTACATGTATCACTGAATATATAAGAGGCCTTCAGAAACTTCATGGAAAAATGAAATGAAGAGATAATGTAATTTTTCCATAAACCTTTGATACGCCTTTATATGTTAAATAAAATGGTGTTGCTGACTTTTGCACATCAGTAGTTAAGATTTACTTTCAATTGTTATGGTCATATTCTAAGTTATCAGGTATTTCTGTCCCTATGATACACACACGTCTTGCTAGAGACCTTTTTATGGAAATGCATATGACACATACAACACATATAATATTTGGGATTATTTAATAACTTTTCATAAGTTATTGCATAAATAATTTCATCATTTTCAGTTTCTTGTCATTATGATAAAAATTCATAGTTGACTCTGTGAAGTTTGCTTTACACATGTATGAAAAATAAACACTCAATTTCCACATTCATTCCCTTGAAGATAAAACATTTTGTTGGCCTTATAGCACTTAAGATAAATATATTATAAAAATAATACAATTGATTTGAAATTGTGTTGTTGCCACAGCATTAAGGACTACCCAGTAAGTATTTTTCTAATAGGTTTCAAGTTTGACTGTGAATTTTGAACACATCATGTTTGGTAGTCACTTTAAAAGAATGCTAAAATTGAAATTTATTACACAAGACTGTGTAAAAAATGTAATATTATTAGGGATTTTCATTATGAAAAGTTAAAGTTTATAATTTTTAATGTGCTAAACAGATAAACTTTATGATATACTTTAAATAAAAAACCTTAGAAAAATCATATCTGCACAGATACATACTTTCAACATATTTCAGCTGTTCCAGATAACTCCATCTATCTGGATTATGCTTTCTCAATTAAAAAGTAATATAGTCACAACATAGTAAATTTGGGAGAATGTAAAATAAAATGAAAATAGTAGTAGCAAAACAAAGCAAACTAAAAGAAAATGAAAGAATATTTCCAGACTTGATTTAATCTTTTTAGATATTTATATCTTAACCACTTTATAATTTAACAAAGAATTTAGTGTAGATCTTACACTTCTAAAAGCCATATTCAAATTATGGTTGAATCGTCATGTATCCAAATCATAGTAAATGAACCTTGTGCCAGTCCAAATCTGGCATGAGCCTTTCACAAAGAACACCAGAGAATGATGAAAGAGGAAATTGAGAAAATTTTGCTTATGAGAAAATTCAACATAATCTAAGAAAATTTAGAAACAATTCTACTTGCATGTTACTATGATGTTGAACAGAAGTCAGCGTACCTTTCAAAATAAGATGAACTAGGAACAAAGGCTTGACAATCTACTTTCCAAAACTAGACTATGAAAACACTACGGTTCCCAGTGGTCAGGCCCTCAACTGACCAAGGACATGGCACAAGACTGGGCAGTATTTTATCTCCATTTATAAAGATTTGCCAAGTTTCTAGGGATGATTGGACAGAAGTTAACAAAAATAATAACAACAATAAACACAATTCCCTTTTAAGAAACATTTATCTTGGAAAGAAAAATAAATTTATATAAAGATGAATTTGTTGTTGTTAAGTGCCATTTAGTTGGTTGCTACTCAAAGCGACCCCATGTACAAACAGAACAAAACATTGCCTGGTCCGGCACTATCTTAACAATCATTATTATGTTTGAGTACATTGTTTCAGGCACTATGTCAATACATTTCAAAAGGATCATCCTCTTTTTCATGTAACCCTTTACTTACATGAAATCCTTTTCCAGGGATGGGTCCCTCCTTATAACTTGGCCAAATTCTGAGAGACAATGTATTGCCATCCTTACATCTAAGGAGCATTCTGGCTATACTTCTACCAATACATATTTATTTGTTCTTCTGAAAATCTATGGTATTTTCAATATTCTTTGCCAACACCACAGTTCAAATGCATCATTTCTTTTCCAGTCTTCCTTGTTCATTGTCTAGCTTTCACATGCATATGTTGTGTGTGTTGTTAAGTGTCATCTAGTCCATTCAGACTCATAGCAATCCTGTATAGGGTTTCTGAGGAGCAGCTGGTGAGCTTGAACCACCAATCTTGTAGTTCAAACAGACCTTGCAGTCAAGTGTGTTAACCAACAAAGCCACACCATGCATATCAAGTGATTGAAAATACTAAGGCATTTGTGTACCCTAATACTCAAAGCTACATTTTTGCTCTTTAACACTTCAAAGAGGACTTGTGCAGCAGATTTGTCCTTTGAATTCTTAACAGCTGCTTCCATGAGCATTAATTGTGGATCTAAGTAAAATGAAATCCTTGACAACTTCAGTCTATTCTCTGTTTATCATGATGTTTAATTGTCCAGTTGTGAGGCTTTTTGCATGCTTACACTGAGTTTAATCTAGACTGTATTCTTTGATCTTCAAGAGTAAGTGTTCTTTACTTTCAGCAAGCAAGAATCTGCCATTTGTTAATTCCAGTTTGTTAAGGAGACTTTTTTCAATTCTGATGTCACATCCTTCTCCATATAGTCTAGCTTCTCAGAAATTACTTTGGGTATATCGTACCTGACTTTAGAGACCATCTCAAGAAGAGATTTGACTCACTGAACACTAATGACCAAATCCCAGAGAAATTGTAGAATGTTATCGAGAACATCATGCATGAAAAAAGTAAAAGGCCATTAAAATACTGGAAAGGAAAATAAAAAAACAAAGTTGATGTCAAAAGAATCTGAAAGTTGGTCTTGAATGTAGAGTAACTAAAGTCAGTAGAAGAAATGATGAAATATAGAATTTGAATAGATAACATTTAAGAGCAATTTGAGAAAACAAAGTAAAGTAATATAATGAAACATTCAAAGACATGAAGTTAGAAAACCAAAGGAGAATAACACACTTAGCATTTCTCAATCAGAAAGAACTAAAGAAAAATTCAAGCCTTAACTTGAAATATTGAAGGATTCTATGGGCAAAAGCAATTATTTGTTCATTTCAAATACTTTCTTTAGACAGCATAATAGACGACTATA
>NW_006408586.1:5429138-5430235 GCF_000296735.1 Chrysochloris asiatica
GTCATTGTATTAAAAATAATTGGTTGATATTCAACCATTTCAGGAGATAGCATTTGATCAAGATTAGATGATTAGATTACATAAAAAATAAATGTATCATTGATTATTTTGCCTTATCACAAGAATGGAATTCACTGTGTGCCTAATATGGCCCAGGATAAGGGTGTTGATTCTTTAACTGTAAGAAGTGATGTGTTTTCATTTAAGGTGATGACGAAAACCCCCAAAGCTAAGTCAAAACTAAAAACTCAGGACCAAGGCAGTGCAAGAAATTGCTTATGGTTATAGAGATATCCAGTTGAGTATTTGTAGGGGAGCCAGAGGAAGAGTTTGAGGCTAGGCACCCCAACTCTAATTTTTTTGTCAGAAAACAGAAAACCACAAATTTAGGAAGACCAGTGAACTGCAATGTAAAAATGGAGAAAATCTTTGAATTTTTAATTGATTTCCTTGTGAAGCTTGATGTAGTTACCCAATCTCTCTCCAGAAATTAATTCCACATGATTGGGACCTCATCAGCATTTTGCATTAGTTGGGGCATGGAATCATGGTATGGCATTGTGGGTTAATGTTCTGAACCACAAAGTTGATTTGAAACTCAAGGTCAGCAATTCAAGCTACCAATGGCTCCTGGGAAACCCTATACATGGTCGTTATGTGTCAGAGCTGACTCAATGACACTTAACAACAAAAACAGGGCATGCCTGATACTGTTAACTGTGTAAGTATGTATTACTTTTTTAAAAAATGTTTTATTGTGAATTATATGGTAGCTTACATGAGAGAACTTTAGTTTTACATTCATTCTATTGTATATCATCTCATTGCCATGGTTCCAATCCCCTCCATGCACTATCAACCAACCAAAGGGTATATCCTAGAAGCCTGCCCCCTACACTTCCCCCTCTCCCCACTACCTTTTTTGTCCCACAGTCCCTTTCCCTCTCTGGATCCAATGTCCCCAGCCACTTTATTACTCCACGTCATCATCTGTGTCTCCATCTCAGGCATCTCTGTTTCTCTGGGTAGGGTCCCGCTCTTGACTCTTCTCTGTTGATGGTCCCAGATACCTCCACTCCTAGCCTGTAGAATTAATC
>NW_006408586.1:5445139-5446163 GCF_000296735.1 Chrysochloris asiatica
TCCTTTATATGTGGTTCAGAGTTCTGGGACCAGCCCCTGAACCTGCTTGGTCAGGTATTCTGTGTTGTTGTTGGCGGAGCTCTCTGTTATACGTCCACCCAATCCACCATCTTGTTTGTTCTCTCTGTATTACTTTTTAAGTCACTTGATTTTTTCATTTTTCAGGTAACTACTGATTTCACAGAATTTTCTCCTTAAAACCTTGAAGGACATTGTAGATAATGATGATAGATAAATAAATAGATAGATAGATTATAAACAGACAGAAAGACAGACAGAAAGGTTTAGAATCCAGAAGATTTTATTTATGATGTTCATATAAACCAAGTAGAATAACCTCATGCCTCCCACATTTCATATAAGGCTGTGACTTAGTGAAGATATATTTTTTTTCTCATGAAATTCATGGTCTTAAATGGCATTACATCCATTTGGATGATAAGCCTTAGAGTTCAAAAGGTGTTTAAGTTTCTGTTCTGCGTTTGTGTGTGTGTGTGTGTGTGTGTGTGTGTTTCCTTATCACTTTTTTGAGAAACAAAACTTCAGAAAACCAATGGTATGTGGTTTTTAAATTTTTTCAATAGTGTGTAAAATATTGACTGGAGTTTTAGAAGTGTCTTAAATATTTTAAGAAAGAAGAGGCATTGCTATCTGTCTTATGTATGAGCACAGAACAAAACCCAAATTAAAATGCATGAATTCTGTGAAGTACAGAAGGATATGTTCAAAAGATAACAATACAGCACATCTAAATGTAGGGAGAGTGATGATAATATACAAACAATTTTGACTACAAAATAAAGAGGAAACCTCTTTATTCAGACTTCTCTATTCAGATTTCTCTTAAAAATGAAAAAGCATGAGACATTTATGAGAAATAATTTATGTTGATGATCCCTCTTTAATAATGATGAACAATAATAATATGTGTCTTGGGATGCCTTTTTTTTTTTTTTTTGCTAACTGTACCATAGCATATATTTTATTAATCTTTTTCATTTTTGCATCCATGATTTTCTTTTTC
>NW_006408586.1:5446851-5448146 GCF_000296735.1 Chrysochloris asiatica
TCCTCACATCTTGCTTCTGAACACTGTAAAGAATTTTGACTTCTTGATTGCTGCTTCCTTGAATGTTGATTGCAGATACAAGCAAAATTAAGTCTTTGGCAAATGAAGTCTTTTCTCCATTTATTATGATGTTATTTATTGATAAAGTAATGAGGATTTCTGTTTTCTTTACAATGATGTGCAATCCTTACTGAAGGTGTTTGACTAGGGATAAGAGACACAAGAAACAAAACAAATCTTTAACAGGGTGAAAAAGAAGAGAAGGAGAAAGTCATTGCTTGGGGGGCACAGAACTTCTGTTAGGGTTGATGAATAATTTGAAAATGAATAGTAATGATGGTTGCACAAGATAAACAAAATTAGTGTCACTAAATTGCACACGTAAAATAATTTTGAAATGTAAAAATGGACACAGGAAACTTAAATATTACAATACAGATGGTATTTGTTTTAGTTGTATGTTTTTTATTAGTGATTTTGTGTCAGCACCAATTCATAGTGACCCTATGCATAACAGAAAAAAACTTGACTTGTCCTGGGCTATCATAATTCTTATGTTTGAGGCTATTGTTGAGGCCAGTGTGTCAATTAATCTAATTACGGGTCTTCCTCTTTTCCTTTGATCTTCTACTTCTCTAATCTTTTGTTTTTGTAAGGACTGGTCCCTCCTGATGACATGTCCAAAGTATGTCCTCCTGTCTGTCCTTGTTTCTAACATGCATTCTGATAGTACTTCTTCAAATATAAATTTTCATTCTTCTGGCAGTCCATGGTGGATAGTGGTGTGTCCTGGAGTTGCTTCTGACTTATAGAGATCCAGGATAGGGTTTCTGAGGCTGTAAATCTTTACAGGACCAGAAAGTCTCATCTTTCTCCCGTAGATCGACTGATAGTTCCAAAATACTTACCTTGCAGTTAGCAGCACAATTTTTAATCCACTTTAAATTTTCTTTGATAACATCATAATCCAAAGGCATCAGTTTTTCATTGGTCTTCCTTATTTATTGTCCTGCTTACACATGCGTATGAGGTGACTAAAAATAGATTGGGTAAGGTTCACCTTAAACCTCAAAGTGACATCTCTCTTCTTTAACACTTTAAAGAGACCTTTTGCAGCAGTTATGTCCAGTATTGGCTTGCTGCTTCCATGAGCCTTGATTGTAAAACCCTTAATAATTTCAATGTTTTCTCCATTTATCATGGTGTTGTTTATTGGTCTAGTTGTGATTATTTTAGTATTTTAGTATTGAGTTGTAATCACTGAAGACTGTATTCCTTGATTTTTATTAGCAAGT
>NW_006408586.1:5449236-5450564 GCF_000296735.1 Chrysochloris asiatica
TTGAAGAAATTTTCTGTTCAGATAGTTCACTTCATAATTTCTTCCATTGGCTTTACCTGCCCTAGGTTCCAAGGAGCTCTGGTAGCACAGAGATTACAAGTTGGTCTGTTGGATTCAAGGTCAGCAGGTCTAAACTACCAGCTGATCCATACAAGAAAGATGAATTTTTCTGCTCCAGTAAAGATTTACTACTTCGGAAACCCTAAGCAGGGTCACTATGAGTCAGAACCGAATCCATGGAACATAACCCCTACCTCCCTAGGTTCTAGAGAAATGTTCACTCTCTTCTGACATCTACTTTGGTATTTCTTTTCTTGTTAATAAACATTTGTTTTCTTCATGTATGATGTTCTTTATATCATGCCACAACTCATATATTTCCTCTAGTGAAGTTCATGAGTATAGTAGCCATTTATGTTGTTGAAAAAGATATTTATAATGAAAGTTCATTTATCTTGAAAAATTCTATCTTCTGGGTCAAAAATTTCCAGGCACAATTCTTTGTTCAAGACAGCCTCTCTTCAACCATTCCTAAGCGCAGGTCTCTCTGGCCCTTGGCCCCTTGGTCTGGCTTCTCTCCTGCTCAGGCAATATTAGAAATCTCTTTCCTGGTTGCTGATAAATGCCCAAAGGATACTCAATTCTACTTTAAGTCTCAGCCTGAAAGTATGCAGCAAGAATCAGCAAACCTAGCGCCCAAATTAAGTGTCTAGAGACAACCCACTCTGCCAATGATCTTCCTGCCCAAAGTCACTAAGTCTTACTTATACATATTTATGTTTCACTGGTTTTGCTTCTCTAGAAAGCCTAAGCTAAGATACCCACCTTTTCTTACACAGAGTCCAGGTGTGGCACTGTTGGTTAATGTGCTGGACTGCAAAGTCCACTAGAACCAGGAGGCCTGTGGTTCAAGTTTGCTAGCTGCTCCTTGGGAACCTTATAAAGGGTCGCTATGGGTTGGAACCTGAATCAACTGCACTTAACAACAACATGACTAGTTGAGACATTAAATAATTCACTGAACCGTATCTTCAAAATTATATTAATAGTGCCTACTTCATAGAATTTTTTTAAGGTTTAAATAATTCCCTCACATAAATCACCAGGAACAGTGACTGGCAGGCATATAGAAAGCTTTCAATAAATGTTGGCTGTTATTAAGTGCCATCAGGGAATACATCTGTTCAAAAACAAAACAAAACTGGATAAAGGTTGATATAATAAAAGGTAACACTGGTAATTCAGTATTTCACAATTACATTTTTAGATATTTGCCTATATTTGAAATTTAAATTTTGTTAACTAGTCCAAATATATATATATTTTTT
>NW_006408586.1:5451289-5451877 GCF_000296735.1 Chrysochloris asiatica
TACAATATATTGGGTTAAGAGAAAACTAAAATCTTTACTCTTAGCCTAAGTTTATAGACAAAATAGAACTTAATTAGTATGGACTTTGAAAATTCTGCTAAGGCTTGCTCAAAATGTGTTTTTCACTGAATTTGTGAAAAATAAAGAGATTGTTAATTATATATGATTTTACAGGAGAATATGTTTTTCAGGAGTTAAAATCTTGTTCAAGTTTTAAAAAAATCCATTTACATAAAAAATATGTCAATTACAAGTACTACTTCATCTATTTTATTCCATTAAAGAAAAGTATCCAAGGACTTCCAGCAAAAAAAATATTGCATTTCAACTATAAAATAATACTTCATTTTACAAAGTTATAGTTCTGTATTGTGTATGAAATGAAGATGCTTTGCTTTACTTTACCAAAATTTCAAACAAAACATAGACTATAGAAAAATAATGATACATCTAAATTATCTATGAATGTACTATTTATTAGCATACAATATAAAATTATTCTTAGAGTCACATGTGAAGTCAGAATTTAAATAGTAATACTAACATCTTCATATATATTCTATATTTGGACATTGTGACTTTGTTGTT
>NW_006408586.1:5455812-5457230 GCF_000296735.1 Chrysochloris asiatica
TCCAGAAACAAGTATGAATAACTAAAATGAATGAGGTTCAGATAAACCTAGACTTCCCATTGGAAGGAGGGCTAGGCTTTGGAACTGCTTTAGAAGGAATTTAGAAGAATGACACTGTGGTGTATCCCAATGATCCAAAAAGGGATTGAGAAAAATGAAGAAGTCAGGAAAGTATTACAGGAACAATCAAATAAGATACAAATAGCATTGGTAACAATTCAAACATTCAAAAAGAGGTTAACAATAAAATTATTAATAATAATATATCAGAAATGGACAATAAACTGAAAGGACAAAGGAATAGAATTGAAGAAATGGAAGTTAGAACCAGAGAGCTAGAAGACAAATCTCTCCATACTGCTAAGATAAAAAAGCAAGCTGAAAAAAATGATAAAAAAAATTATGAAGAAAGTGTAAGCTTCATTTTGGACAACATGAAGAGGAATAAATTGAGAATTATTGGAATTCCAGAGCAGGAAGAATCACAGAAGACCACAGAGGATATACTTGAAGAGCTTTTGGAAGAAAATTTCCCTAGCATCTTGAAAAATGACAAGACAATTATTCAAGAAGCTCACAAACCACAGGAAGGAAAGATACACCCCAAAAGAAAATCATCAAGACATATCATACTCAAGCTCTCCAAAATCTAATTTAAGAAGAGAATCCTGAAAACAACTACTGTAAAGAGATGTGTTACTTTGAAAGGCAAGCAAATAAGATTACACTCTGATCTTTCAGCAGAAATCATTTAGGCAAGAAAGCAATGGGGAGACATATATAAAACCCTAAAAAGAAAAGCCAAGAATCATCTACCTAGAAATGCTCTCAATCAAATATGATGGTGTAATAAAAACTTTCCAGGATAAACAGAAGCTAAGGGACTTTGTTAAAGTTAACCCAGGGCTTCAAAATATCCTAAAGGGAGTTCTTTGAACAGAGAACCAACAAGAACAGGCAACAACCAAAGACTGACTTATGTGGCAACTCCACCAGGAACTCAATTGACAGATGGAAGAGTCCAGAACAGAAGAAAAGATACAAAAATGAATTCATAGGATCAGGGTGGTCAATCTATGATCAAAACAACTACAACATCAAAGAAGGTAAAAACATAAGAACAGAGATCAAAATGATGAGGAGTTCAGATAGTTTTCTGGGAAAATAGCCTACTTTAAATAGAGAAAAAATGTTGATAGTATATAGGGTAACCTCAAAGAAAATTAATACTTCATAACATAACAAGAAAATGAAAATTCAAGAACATGGAAACACTAAAAATATGAAGTTTAAGGAAAGATACCCATACTAAAAGAAAGAAAGAAAAAAATATTTGTTGGCTAACAGGGGTGGGAGGGAGGGGATGGTAGCGCAATAGGTTAGGGATAGACACAGCATAGTCCAGGTGTTGGGGAGGA
>NW_006408586.1:5457880-5458637 GCF_000296735.1 Chrysochloris asiatica
TGGTGAATGGAAGAGAAGGTAAGGCAGCAATGAAGATGTGGGCTAAGTTTGACTATGTTCCATAGACTCCAGTCAACCTGGAGATGAGAGAAAGAAGAAGAAGGGCAGGTTGGACCAAAGTGTGGTGAGAACTGAGGACTCATAAGCCCATGGACAAGAACCTAGCCACAGAGGGCTAGAGCAGAGAGTGAAGCATTCAGCTGATATGAAATGAGCAGAGATGCACAATGCCTAAACTTGCAGATTGTACCCATTTGAACTAGCTTAGATGGCTTGATGATCAGAACTTGAATAGAGGAAGACAAAGAAATTTGATTAAGGAAATTAGTGTAAATTGTTGAATTTGATGAACATGATGTATACTTATGGATGCAGTAGTTCAAAATACCAACTAAGAGGGGAGGAGTCTTCACATTAAGGGTCAAATGTATCCTGTCTGTACACAGATTTGAGAGGGATGGGCAACTTAGACATTGGCTATTTACATGGGGATCTATAAAGGCATGGCGTGTTTGGCTTACAAGTTTTCAAAAGGGAGTTTATTTTCAGAGTGTGCAGGGGGAGGTAGAATCCCCAATGAATAGTTTTCATTTTGTCTAGATGGTACTGATGAAAGGAGATGGGAATAAGATACATATGATTCAATAGTGAGTAATTTTTATCATGACTAATTGCTATTCTCACAATTGTAAGGGTAGAAGTTTTGTAATATAAAGTGGGGAGTAGTTAATATTACATTGCAGGAACAGAAGATTCT
>NW_006408586.1:5459722-5465187 GCF_000296735.1 Chrysochloris asiatica
AGTGGCAGCATCAATGGACTCAAGCGTGGCAATAGTAGTGAGGTTGGCCCAGGATCAGGCAGTGTTTCATTCTGCTGTGCATAAGGTTGCTATGAGTTGGTGCCGACTCAATGGCACCTAACAACAACAACAAATATTAATTATAGATAATACAACCTTGTTTGCTGAAAGTGAAGAGGACTTAAAATACTTACTGGTGAAGATCAAAGACCACATTCTTCGGTATGGTCTGTATCTCAATGGAGAGGAAACAAAAATCCTCACCAATGGATCAATAAACAACATACATATCAATGGAAAAAAGACTGAAGTTATCAAAGACTTCAGTTTGCTCAGATCAACCATCAACATTCATGCAAACAGTAGTCAAGAAATCAAAACGACATATTGCATTAGGCAAATTCACTGCACAAGACTGCTTTAGAGTGTTGAAGAGCAAAGATGTCAGTTTGAATACTAAGGTGCACCTGACCCAAGTTATGGTATTTTCAATAACCTCATATGCATGCAGATTTGGACAGTGAATAAGGAAGATTCTAGAAGAATTGATGCATTTGAGTTGTGGTGTTGGAGAATATTGAAAATATCATGGACTGTCAAAATAACAAACAGATCTGTGTTGGAAGAAGTACAGCCAGCGTGCTCCTTGGAAGCCAGAATGACCTCATTTCTTCTTTCATACCTAACACATATTTCAGGAAGGACCAGTTGCTAGAGAAAGATACCATGTTTGGTAAAGTGGAGGGTCAGAGTAAAAGGGTAAGCCCCTGAACGAGATGGATTGGCACAGTGTCGTCAGCAATGGGCTCAGGCATAGAAGCAATTGTGAGGTTGGCCCACGATTGGGCAGTGGTTCATTATGTTCTGCATAGGGTCTCTTTGAGTTGGTACCAAATCGATGGCAACAACAACAGCTACTGCATCGATCTGCAGCTTATCTCTTCAGGAACCACTAATTATATGCTCTCAGTTTACTCTGCTGATGTTATCATATCCCTATATTTCTAAATGTGTGCATTATACACATATATCTACAATAGGCATTAGGGTCATTGGCTATTTTACAAAAATGAAATAATATAGTCATATTCTTCTACATCTGTTTTTTCACTCAATAACATTTCTTAGTTAATTTAAGATTACTGGTATATCTCTAGCTCATTCTTCTTAAAGGTTTAGGTGTTGTGCTGTAGGATAAGCACTTGACTGCTAGCTACAAGATTGTCAGTTCAAACCAAAGGCCACCCCTCAGAAACTCAGAAATACAGTATTGCTATGAGTAGGACCTGACTTAACTGCCTGAACGAAAATAATAATCATGCAATGGTATTGATGGTGGTGTGCCCTGGAGTTGATTCTGACTCATAATGACTCTATTTAGGGTTTCCAACTCTGTAAATACTTTAGGGAGCAGAAAGCCTCATCTTTTTCCCGTGAAATGGCTGATAGTTTTGAACTGCTGACTTTGAGGTTAGCAGCCATACTCGCAACCATATGCAACAGATAGATTTTAATTAATTAAGCCTCTATATAGATATGAGCATATAATCTTTGTAGGGTTTGTTTTTCATGTTTGGTTTTAACAGTAACTACAAGTATATACTTGTGCTTGATTCAGGTTTTATATTTTAAAAAATCAAAAAGAATCACCAGTAATATATATACTAATCTTTGATTTCTTAAAACAGATGTTTGTAAATAAACTAATAGTATTTGCAAAAGTAATAGAATTGTCTTATGGATTGAATATATGTGGCACAGTATAACATATCATAAGACAAACATAAATTAATTAATCATTTGCCCTGGAGTAGATTTTTTTTAACTGTTTATAGAGCAGGTCATCAGTTTCACATTCAATAAATCATATATTTTGCATCATTATATGGTTGCAATCCCCTTCATGAACCAACAGTTAACAGCATTTACCTCTATTTACTCCAAACACTGCAGTCCTCCTTGTGTCTCCTGTTACCACTAACTTTCCTCTGCCAACCTCCTTTCAGTTGTATATTGCCTGCTCTATCACCCATATCAAAGAGTATCTGCTCTCTAGAACATGTATTAAAAAAACAAAAAAACAAAAAAACCACACAGGGATGTATAATCATTTATACAACCATAGGGTATATACTGGGAGCCACTTTCCTGGCTGCCAGCAGACAGTGTTTTTCTTTCCATGAGTCTAGAGTCCTCAGCTGCTCAATCTCTCCATATCATCACCTCTGTCTCCATCTCTGGTGTTGCTGCTTCTCTGCTTAGTGTACCAAGTTCAACTCATGCTCTTCTCTGTTGGTAGTCCTAAGGTCCTCTTTTTCTGGAATGCAACATTAACTACTGCCTCTTTTTGTTATACAACCTCTACCTTTAGAGTTTGACAATAGTAATTAAGTATGATAATAACTACTCACTATTAAATTAATGAACCCCATTCTCACCTCTTTCCACCCAACCCATCTAGACAAGAAGAAAAATATTCAATAGGAACTCTACCTTCCCCCACACACTCTGAAGCCCTTGAGTAAGTTTGACTAATCAACTCCATGTGTATATGAATAAACTGCTCTATAGTGTTTTCAATGAATGATTTTTCAGAAGTAAATTATTAAATATGTTTTTCTGAGAAGCATCTGGTAAACTCTCTGTATGGACTTGAAATTCCAAACTCTGGATTAGCAGTTGAATGTATTAACTTGTCCATCACTCAGTTATAGATAATCTTAATATAAAAAGAATTTCATTCATAAAACAAAAATAAAAGTGGTAAACTTTTAAAATTAAATTTTGTTATTCTAACTAAGGAACCAGGAAAAAGAATCTATTAGTTTTGTGGATCTAGGAAACTTTATTTCTCAGTCCTTTGTTACTCAAGTTTTACTGATCTATATTTATATAATTATTTTGCTATTCTTGTCCCAAACTAATCGTACTAGTGTTCTCTTTTTATTATTTTCACAGATTTCTCAGGTTGTGTTTGTGCAATTATTCGACCTTCACTTAAGGCATAGATGTTTTATTAATCCTATGTTTAGGTTGTACTTTCCATTAATGTGCTCTGCAAAATACCTGCCACTGATGTTTTATACTGAGGAAGGCTTTCTAAACTGAAAAAGAGCTTCTTCTTCCTCTCTCTCTCTCTCTTTTTTTTTTTCCATTTCCATCTTTCTACTGCTCTGCTCTGTGTCTATCTTGCCCAGTTGCCTCTATAGCCTGCTTTTGTTACATGAAAGGGAGAGATTTTTTTCTTGCCAGATTTTCACACAAAGAGTACTTTTTTTCAAACTGAGTCTGACATGAACACTTCCTTCATTGAACACAAGTATGGACTCTCAGGCTTCCTGTGTGCCCCAATTGCACACACTCCTTAATTATTTAACAAGATCACGCTCATAAATTGTATCAGTTTTACTTTCATATAGTTATATTATAAGATTTCCAACTTCCCAGTTTTTTAAATAACTCTTTCTCCTGAGTTTATTATATAAGTGCAATAAATATTTACTGCATGAGTCAATATTAAAAATTACTTATATAGTCCTTCATTTAGCCTCTACCTGTATCCTATGCCAAGTAGAATAAACTCTTAATCTAGTACAGTAAATGAAAATATTAGAATCTAGAATCTTTACTATTACAAAATAATGCCATAATTAAACACAAGATTACATTTTTTACAACAATTAAATACAAGATTATATTTGGTGAATAATAGAATAATAAATTTAAAAATTAATTTTAAAACTTCATCTTTCTCCAACATTGTCAAATAAATAGATTTGTAATTTTTTGTAAGAACATAGAATATTTGGTATTATTTACTTTTATACGTGGGTTTTAGGCTTTAAAACCCTATACTGAGGCTTTGCTCAGATTCAAAATTAAAACATCCAAGTGGGTAAGTAATTCCTTAAAATAAAAATCTAATATTGAATAATAGATGTAACATTTTTGAGAAGTTCAGATTGCTTTTTTTTGTTTTTAAGTGAGGCTATATTTAGCTGCTACTTTATGATTAGAACATAAACTATATTAGGCTCTGTTAAGTCAGTTTTAGCACATAGTAACATTTATAGGGTTTCCAAGGAGTGGCTAATGAGTTTGAACTGCCAACCTGGTGATTAGCAGTCCAGTGCTTATCCTACAGCACCACACCAGAACATAGAATTATATACTAGATATTCCATGAACGTTGAGAATTGTCATTAATTGCCATCGAGTTGATTCCAAGTCAGCAACTCTGTATTGGGTCTCCAAGACATTAAATCTGTATGGATATCATTTTTAAAATATGGGTATTCCAGAATACTTAATTGTGCTCATGAGAAGCCTGTACAATGATCAAGAGGATATTATTAGAATAGAACAAGATAATACTGATAATACTGAGTGGATTAACATCAGGGTTAAGTGTGTGCCAGAGTTGTGTTCTTTCACCACATTTATTCAATCTGTATGCTGAGCAAATGATCCAAGAAGCTGGATTATAGGAAGAAGACGTGGCATCAAGATTGGATGGTAATTGATGCTTGCTAGAAGCCAAGCAGATTTAAAATACTTACTGTTGAAAAACAAAGACTGCAGTTGTCAACCTGGATTGCAACTCAATGTAAAGAAAACAAAAGTCCTCACAACTGGACCAATAAATAACAACATGATACATGGAAAAAAAAAAAAAAGGTTGAAGCTGTCAAAGACTTCATTTAGCTTGGATCGCCAATCAATACTCATGGGAGCAGCAGTCAAGAAATCAAATGAAATATCTCATTATGCAAATCTACTTCAAAAGACCTCTTTAGTGTTTAAGAGAGAGAGATCAATTTGAGGGCTAAGCTGTGCCTGGTTCTGTTGCTGCTAAGTGCCATGGACATGATTCCAACCTTGCACAGGGTTTCCAAGTTATTGCTGGTGGGTTTGAACCACTGACCTTGTGATTCGAATTCCAGTGCTTATCTGCCAGTGCCACACCAGAATTTCTTGCCTGACCCTGTTGTTGTTATTCTTATCAGGTGCCATCAAGTTGGAACCAACTCATAGAGACCCCATACACAGCAGAAGGAAACTATGTCCGATCCTGGGCCAACCTCACTACCGCTGCCACACTTGATGCCATCAATGATGCCACCTGGCAAATCCATGTTGTGGGTGGTCTTCCTCTACCTCTCTGACCCTCCATCTTACCAAGCATGATATCCTTCTCAAGCGACTGTTCCCTACTGACCATATGTCCAAAGTATGAGAGACAAAGCTTAGTCATCTTGGCCTCCAAGGAACACTCTGGCTGCATGCATCTCCTCCAAAACAGATCTATTGCTTCTTTTGGCAGTCCATGTCACTTTTAGTATTGTCTTCCAACATCACAATTCAAAGGCATCAATTTTTCTATGATCTTCCTTATTTACTGTTCAGCTTTTGCATCCATATGAGGTTATTGAAAATACCATGGCTTGGGTCAGGCGCACCTTAGT
>NW_006408586.1:5475339-5477984 GCF_000296735.1 Chrysochloris asiatica
AAAATGTCCAATACCAGTCCATTTCAGCTCACTAATGTCTAAGATATCGATGTTTATGCGTTCCATTTCATTTATGACAACTTCCAATTTTCTCAGCTTCATACTTCATACATTCCATGCTCTGATTTTCAATGGATGTTTACAGCTGTTTCTCTTTATTTTGATTCGTGGCCCATCAGCAAATAAAGGTTCTGTGAGCTTTTCTCTCTCGAGCTTAACTCTATTCACGTCATCATGGTCAACTCTACTTTGAGGAGGTATTTTTTTTCCCGCCTTCTGGTCCTGTATCTGATAGTGTTTCTCTGATATTCATAGAGTTTTCAGTGACTAGTGATTCGGTAGTAGTTCGTCACTCTTTCTTCTTAGTCTATCTTTGTTTGGAAGCTCATCTGAAACCTGTCTACCATGGGTGATCCTGCTGGTTACTTAAAATACTGGTGGCATAGCCTTCAGAATCACAGCAACTCAAGCCACAACAGCATGACAGACAGACGAGTGGTGGTCTTTTGGTTTTATGTCTATACTGTCTCTTTAAATTTCGATGTCAATGTTGTTGTTGTTAGGTACTGGCAAGTCATTTCTGACTAACTGTTGTTGTTGCTATGTGCCGTGGTGTCGGTTCTGACTCATAGCGACCCTGTATAGGGTTTCCGAGTCTATAAATCTTTACGAGAGCAGAAAGTCTCATCATTCTGCCGCGGAACCGCTAGTAGTTTAGAAATGCTCGACCCTGAGGTTAGCAATACGATTGGTAACCACTACGCTACCAGAGCTCCTTTCTGACTGATAGTGACCCTATATACAACAGAATGCTCAGTCCTGTGCCAGCCTCACAGCAGCTGCTGTGTTTGAATCTACTTTTACAGCCATTGTGTCAATCCATTCCATTGAGAGTGATCCATATTTATAAAATTTATATTTTTCTATAACACATAAATAAAGCTTTTAAATATTGAATGATGACTTAATGTGTTTAAAGATGATATTATTAAAAGTTAGCCAGGAAACATTTTGTAATGCTTATTTTTACTTAATTTATCTTTGTTAATAAATAAATGCATTTGTGTACTAGGTTTCCCTAAAAAAGACAAACCATTAGATAATGCAATTGTTTTAATTATTAGCAATTGAGTAAACAATCTAATATCCCTATAATCATATTCCATGTTTGTTTTCTTATCCAAAGTGATCTTATTATCATGATTATCTTCTTAGGTGTCCATAGTCTGAAATCAAAACTATAAAATCAAATCTCCAAAGTTGATGGACTAAAATGTTGCTGTTGTTGTTGTTAAATGCCGTCATGTCTTCAAATCAGGTTTAGCTCATAATGATCCTGTATAGGGTTTTCAAAGGAGCAGCTGGAGGGTTGGAGCCACCACCCTTGCAGTGAGCAGTCCAATGTTCATCACACAGAACCACACCAAGACTTGATAGACTGTCATATGTATATCTAAATATTGTATTGTGCAGAGTGATAGTCATACTATATCTTGAGATTGCTCATTTGGTATTTAAGCCACCCTCAATTTCTCTTTAGCAGTATATGCATTTTTTTTTTCCTCCTGGCTTAAAGGGTTTAAGAGTTGTCTTGAAAACTGTGGACAGGAAGAAGTCATATTACAACACTTTTGAATGGAGTCATTATATTCTTGAAATCATATGTAGGTCAAGGGAAAGTATTTCCACTTGACTTTATGACAACCTTTTTCTAAATAATGGTGTAGACCTGGCTACATACCCTATTTTTAGTTTAATATAGATTCATGATGAAATTATATGACTTTTGGTGATAAAATTAAGCTTGATAGATTTTTATTTCTTAAAAATAGAATTAAATAAATGTTAATATGATATAAAAGTTGAATTAATACACATGAAACATAAGTATCATGCAGAGATCAATCAACATTATGAGAATCTAAAAGATAGGAAGGGTAGGAGAATAAGCAACTCTTATGTCCTATCGAATGGTTAAATTTTCTTTTGATTTTTATTATGATAAATGCTGTCATGTTTTAGAATACATAGTTCATGGTTCAAGACTAATAAAACCCATGATACTTTTAGTATGACTCAAAGGAAAGACCACCTCTCATGTGTCAGTCTGTCATTCTCTGGTGATTTGCTTGTTGTTATGACTCTGGAAGTTATGCGATCGGTGTTATTTAAATACCAACAGAGTCACCATGATGGACAGATTTCAGTGGAGCTTCCATACTAAGAAAAACTAGGAAGTGTTTAAGTACTGAAAACCCTTTGCTGATTGATTGTTTTATTTTAGCTAACAGTATTTACCTCTATTATCTTTCTTCTTCTTCTTCGTTTTTTGATGTACACACACTACATTGTAAATACATACTCATTAAATGTCCAAAGGGGACATTTTGCAAACCAGCTTCCTGCCAAAGGCACACTTTTTAAGTACATGGGTCTCTAGTCCTCTGCTGCTCTATCTTTCAATGGCATTGCCTCTGCCACCATCTCTATTGTCACTTCTTTTCTGGTTAGAATCCTTCACTCCTCTCATTCTCTTACCTCTTGATGGTCCTAAAGACCTTTGTTACTGAAATGATAGATTAACTGCTCCTCTTTTTTAGTTACACCTCGTCTACACTTACAGTTGTGACAATTGCCATTGTCAT
>NW_006408586.1:5478084-5484174 GCF_000296735.1 Chrysochloris asiatica
ATTGCTCATTACTGGTCATTGGAATGCAAAGGTTGGGAGCAAAGAGGAAGGACCAGTAGTTGGAAAATTTGGCATTGGTGATAGAAATGGTGCTGGAGAACGAATGATAGATTTCTGCAAAATCAATGATTTGTTTATTTCAAATACCTTCTTTAGACAGCATATCAGACTACTATACACATGGACCTCACCAGATGGAACACATAGGAATCAAATTGACTACATCTGTGGAAAGAGAAGATGGAAAAGCTCCATATCATCAGTGAAAACAAGGCCAGGGGCAGACTGTGGAACACTCTCATATGCAAATTCAAACTGAAGCTGAAGAAAATGAAAACAAGTCTATAAGAGCCAAAATGTGATCTTGAATTTATCCCACTTGAATTTAGAGATCATATGAAGAACAGATTTGATACATTAAACACTAAAGATCCAAGACCACAAGAATTGTGGGATGACATCAAGAACATCATATGTGAAGAGAGCAAAAAGTCATTACAAAGACAAGAAAGAAGGAAAAGGTCAAAATGGATGTCAGAAGAGACTCTGAAACTTGCTCTCCAGCATAGAGATGCTAAAGCAAATGGAAGAATTGAGGAGGTGCAAGAGCTGAACAGAAAATTTCAAAGATCAGCTCGTGAAGATAAAGCCAAATACTATAATAAAAAATGCAAATATTTGGAATTAGAAAACCAAAAAGGAAGAACACAGTCAGCATTTCTCAAGCTGGGTGAACTGAAGAAAAAATTCAAGCCTCAACTTTCATTATTGAAAGATTCTCTTGGCAAATTATTGAATGATGCAGAATTCATCAAGAAAAGGTGGAAGGAATTCACAGAGTCATTATACCCTAGCCATGGTAATTTCATTTGCCTCATATGCATGTAAAATTGGACAATTAATAAGGAAGATAGACAAAGAACTCATGCATTTGAATATAGTGTAGGAGAATAATATTAACAGTACCATGGACTTCCAGAGTCCTGATGTGCTACCGTGGGCTAATGCATCAGACAGCAAAGTTATTTGAATTGCAAGGTCGGTGGTTCAAGCTCACCAGCTGCTCCTTGGAAACCATATAGAGGGTTGCTATGGGTGAGAATCAACTCAAAGGCACTTACCAACAATAACAATGGACTTTCAGAAGAATAATAAAATCTATCTTGGAAGAAGTGCAGCCAAAATGCTCCTTGGAAGTCAGGATGACAAAACTTCATCTCTCATGCTTCAGGTTTATTATCAAGGGGAAGCAATTCCTGGAGAAGGACATCATGCTTGGTAAAGTGGAGGGTCGATGAAAAGTGGAAGACCCCAGTGGATGAACTGACACAGTGGAAGCAGCAGTGCGCTCAATCATAACATTGTGAAGATGGTACAGGACTGGACAGTATTTCATTCTGTTGTGCATAGTGTTCCTATGAGTCAGAACCAATTCAACACAGCCACAAATAAGGAATCTTTATGGTAGTCTCATCTGTCTCCTACAAAGGGCCTGGTGGGCTCTAATCACCAATTTTGTGATTAGCTGTCCCATGCTTATCCCTCTGAACTACCAAACTTCCAAATGCTGACTTCTTGTTGTCTAGTATTGTTGAATCTGTTCCAACTCATAACAACCCTGTATAAGGTTTGTTGTTATTGTTGTTGTTAAGTACTGTTGAGTCAGTTCTGATCCTGTATAGGGTTTCTGAGGAGCAGCTGGTGGGTTTGAACTGCCAACCTTGTAATTCACACTCTAGTGCTGATCTTATAGAGCCACACCAGAAGCTTATAATCCTTTGAAGGAGCAGAAAGCCTTAACTTTCTCCTGAAGAGCAGCTGGTGGACTTGAACTGCCAACCTTGTGTATCACATTTCAGTGCTTATCCTATGGAGCCATAATGTTCCAGAGATTGATTACAGGGAATTAATTAATATTTTGGTTTGGAAGTCCTGGGTGAAATTTTGAAAGTAATCAGAGGAAAATTTCAGGGACCAAGACAGAAGCTTCTAGCTTTTCTATTCTCCTTCAGTTATCAATTGAATTATGTCTTACGAAATGATGTGTTTTAAATCCTATAGTGGATTCCTGTAGTGTAGTCCTGGTGTGGTGAGATGTGGTAGGATAAGCACTGTACCAAAAGGTCAGCTGAAACTGCAAGGTTGGCAGTTCAAACTCACCAGCTGTACCTTGGAGACTCTGAACAGGGTTGCTATGAGTAAGAACCAATTCAAGGTCACTTAAAAACAACAAGAAAACCAACAAGCAGGATTCATGCAGGGTGTATTGAGAGTCAATCACTATTAAACAAGCAAACTAGAAAGTAGAGACTGAAAAAAAAGATGCCAAAGTCAAATGAAGATTTCCCAGGAGCAGAATCTGAGAAAAGATAAGGACTCTATTCCAGAACTGGCAGAGAAAGAAAGCCTTCACCTAGAGCTAGTACCTTGAATTCAGACTTGTGACTCCTAACCTGTGAGAAAAAAAAATTGTTTTTTTTTTTTTAAGTCACACATTGAGGATCTCTGATAGCACAGTGGTTGTGAGGTGGGCAGCTAATCTCAAGTTCAGCAGTTCAAAACTACCAGTTGTTCAATGGGAGAAAGATGAGGCTTTCTGGTGCCATAAACATTTACAATCTCGGAAACACTATACAGGGTCGCTATGAGTCAGAACCTACTCCACAGCATACCACCACCATCATCACCTAAACCACACACTTGTAGTATTTTATTCTGTCAATACCAGATAGATAAGTCAGAATTTGGTGCTGCTGTAATTTATACCTAAAATGTGAAAGTTATTTTGGAATTGAGTAGTGACTAGAGGAGATGTTTTAGTGGCCTAATAGTGAAAGTCTAGATTGATATGAAGAGGTTGTAGGTAGAATTATGGATGTCAAAGGCAATTCTGCTGAAGGCTCAGAAGGAAGTTAGGAAAGCTATAGAGAAAGTCTTTATTGTCTTTGAGAATATATTTGGTCTTAACAACAGAATGTTGTTAGAAATGTGGATGATAACTATGTTTTTGGTGAGACTTTAAAAGATAGTAATGAACATGTAATTGGACAACAGAGAAAGGGTGATGTTTTCATGCAATGGTAAAGAGTTTATCTGAATTATGCTTAAGTATTTGGTGGGTTAGTAGATTTCTTAAGTGATGAATTTAGGTATCTGTCTGATGAAATTTCTGAGCAAAATCTTAAAATGATCCTATAGCAGTGTTTCATTCTGTTGTATATAGGTTCTCTATGATTAGGAACGGTCTCAACAGCACTTGACAAAACAACAGGCTTCTCCTTGCCACTTACAGTTACAAGCAAAAGGAGGATGTGGGGTAAGGTAGATATCAAGATACATGGAAATCTCCAAGGAACCTGGAAGCAAAATTTGAAGAGGTAAGAATCTTCCTCCAGAGCTGTTAGAGATTGTGTTCTGAATTCATACGTGGTTGTTGGTGGTTATGGGCCGTGGAATCAGTTCTGACTCATAGTGACCCTGTTACAGGTTTTCCAAGGCTGTAAATCTTTACGGGAGCAGACAGCTTCATCTTTCTCCCATGGAACAGCTGGTAGTTTCAAAATGCTGACCTTAAGGTTCACAGCCCGATTCATAACCACAATGCTACCAGAGCTACCTGAATTCGTACATATAGGGCCCTAAATTGTGAGAAAACAAATGTCTGTTTGTTAAATCCAGCCAGTTGTGACAGTTCTAATACAGCTGCACTGGATAACTAAGATACCTAAAGGCTATATAAATGAAATATGCTGTTTCTGTTGTGTCTGCTACTGCATGCTGTCGAGTCAGTTCCCATTCATAACAACCCTGTATAGTGTTTTTGAGTTTGTAAATCTTTAAGGAAGCCAAAAGCTTCATCTTTTCCCAAAATATGAGGAGGCTTCAAACAATTTGTGGAAAAATCCCATTATATTTTTATTACATTGTGAACTTTTTGAAGCCCCTTGTACAATTGGCTTTCTGTATCCTCAAGTTCCACATCTGCGAATTCAAACAACCTGGATTTAAAATAAACAACAACAACTAAAAAATAATGCTAAGAGAGGGTATTGTTATTTATATAGCATTGGTATTGTATTGGTGATGGTGGTGGTTGTATGTCACATAGTTGCTTCTGATTCATAGTGATCCTACAAAGGGTTTTCAGTACTGTAAATCTTTACTGGCAAAAAGCTTCATCTTTCTCCCACAGAGCAACTGGCAAATTTGAACTACAGACCTTGAGGTTAGCAGCCCAGTTCATAATCCACTATGCTCTCTGTGGATTTATATTTGTGTTGTATTTATTGTTGTTGTTAAGTGCCATTGTGTCGGTTCTGATTCACAGCTTTTCTGAGGAGCGGCTGATGACTTGGAAATGTCAACCAATCAGTTTGTATAAAATAATCTAGAGATGATTGAAGGAGCCCTGGGGGCACTGTAGGATAAGCATTGGACTGCTCAATGCAGTTCAAAATCCACCAACCATTCTAAGGAAAAAAGAGGGGTTTTGTTCCCATAGAAATCTACATACAGCCTTAAAAATACTATAGAGGATCGCTATAAGTTACAATTGATTCAATGGCAGTGAATTTTAGGTGAGGGTTTTTTTTTTTTTTAAGATGATTTAAAATATGCATAAAATTGTTTTTATTAAGTGCCATCGGTCAAATCAGTTCCAACTCATAGAGATCCTACATAGTGTTTCCGAAGAGCGACTGGTGACCTTGAACCAGCAAACTTGCTGTTCAAACCTACCTTGCAGTTCAGCACATTAACACGCAGCTCCACACCAGGACTCCCAAGATGTGCATTTGTTGTTGTTGTTTTTAAGTACCATTGAGTTCGTTCCTACACATAGCGACCCTCTATAGAGTTTCTGAAGAATGGCAGATGAGTTTGAACTGCCGACCTTGTGGCTCAAACCGACTTTGAAGCCCAGAGAATTAACCCACAGCACCACATATGAAAATATTACACCATTGTGTATAAAGGACTTGAGCATCTATGGATTTTGCTATCTGCTTGGGTCCTGGATCCATTCCCCCATGGACTCAGAAGCATAATGATTTATACACTCATTGTAGTTTTCTTTTGCTGAGATCAATTTCTTTAAATCTCCAAGGAATCAAACATTATTTTTGCCTGTGGGCAGACACAGATGGGTGCTCTGACAACTTGAGGCTAGCACAAATGAAAGATTATTTCAAAAGATGTTCTCATGTCTTTTGTTAACTTTTTATAGTGCATAAATTATGATGGTAAAAATACAATCATAACTCAATTACACTCTTTAAGGCAGATTCAATAAGGAGTTTCCTATATTAGATATGTGAACTTGCAATTTAGTACAAATTAGTAAAAAATTCTTCACAGAACTTTTCAAGCCTAAAAATAATTTTTCTTTTTCTAATATTTATCACTGTAACTTGCTTGATCTCAAGCATAGCAACAATTGTGAGGATGGCACAGGACAATGCAGTGTTTCATTCTGTTGTGCATAGGGTCACTATAAACTGAAACCAACTCAGTGATACTTAATAACAATAGCTTGCTTAATAGGTGGATCTTACAAATCCCAAATTTTGCCCCAAACAAAAATTAGCCAAAAAAAGTCTATTAATTGTTCTGCAAAATTCAAGATTTTGCCTTCGTAAGAAAAACTAACTAAAGGATGTCACAGACTAATAATTTTCTATTCATTTGCAATTTGTTGTTGCTGTTGTTATTGTTGTCAGGTGCCATCAAGTCGGAACCGACACATAATGACTCCATGCACAGCAGAACGAAACAATGTCCTATCCTGGGCCAACCTCACTACCGCTGCCACACTTGACACCATCAGTGATGCCACCTGGCTGATCCATCTCGTTGGGGGTCTTCCTCTTTTTCTCTGACCCTCCACCTTACCCAGCATGACATGCTTCTTCAGCTACTGTTCCTTCCAGACAATATGTCCAAAGTATGAGAGAAGAAGCTTAGCCATCTTGGCCTCCAAGGAGCACACTGGCTGTGCTTCTTCCAAAACAGATCTATTGGTTCTTTTGGCAGTCCATGGCACTTTCAGTATTCTCCTCCAACACCACAACTCAAAGGCATCAATTCTTCTAC
>NW_006408586.1:5489489-5499584 GCF_000296735.1 Chrysochloris asiatica
GACCTTATGCACAGCAGAACGAAACACTGCCCAATCCTGGGCCAACCTCACTATCGTTGCCACACTTGAGCCCATTGATGCTGCCACTTGGCCAGTCCATCTCGCTGGGGGTCTTCCTCTTTTTCTTTGACCATACAACCTACCAAACATGATATCCTTCTCCAGCAACTGGTCCCTCCTGACAATATGGCTGAAATATGAGAGACAAAGTTTTGCCATCCTGGTCTCCAAGGAGCACTGTGGCTGCACTTCTTCCAACATAGTATATTTGTTTTCTTGGCAGCCCATGGCACTTTCAATATTCTCCTCCAACACCATAACCCAAAAACATCAATTCTTCCATGGTCTTCCTTATTCACTGTCCAGCTTTCGCATGCATATGAGGTTTTTAAAAATACCATGACTTGGGTCAGGCGCACCTTAGTCTTCAAGCTGACCTCTTTGCTCTTTAACACTTTAAAAAGTTCTTGTGCAGTAATTGAATCATAAAATTCTATTTCCATCATCACCAGACCCATTGGGACAAGAGGAAAATTATTCAGTGGGGACTCTATCTTACTTCACTTTTTCTGACTCTTGGCACCCTCATGAAAGCTTGTATTCTAGTCACTTCATACCTATATAGCCACTCAATTTTGGTGTGCCACTGTGGGCTCATGGGCTGGATGGCAAAGTCACTTTGAACCACAAGACTGGTGGTTCAAGCTCACCAGCCACTCCTCAGAAACCCTATGCATGGTTTTTATGTGTCAGAATTGATTCAATGGTACTTCACAATAACAACAAAAAATTTGATAGCCAAAATCTAAATTGTCCGTCACTATCAACCCAGTGTACTAAGGAGGCAAGCTTAATCCTTGATGTGAAGAACCCTGCACTTTCTGTTGGAATTTTGGGCAACTTCATCCTTAAGCAAAGGTCCAGTTAATCAAGTTGTAGCAATTTGTGCTTGCTCCTTGTATCACATTTCTTTGTTTTCATATGATTAAGTTCTGATCAGCAAGCCATCTAAGTTAGGTCAAATTGGCCCTATCTGCATGTTTAGCAGTTCTCGCACACCTCCCTCCACTTCAGACGAGTTGTCTACTTCACTCTTAACTCTAGCCACCAGTGACTAGGTCAGTGTCCTTGGGCTCAGGAGTTCATACGTTTCCCTGAACTTCAAATCATCTTCTCTTCATCTCAAGGTCGTTGGATGTCTATGGAATATGGCTAAACTCAGTCCAGATCTTCATTACTGTGTTTCCCCCACTTTCACTCACAATTTGACCAAGGTGGTCACCAGCAAACATACAAGACTGTTCATGTGTTCGCTTTGAGTTTCAGTGTTAGAAACTGCTGACTTTTCTTGCCTTCATGGCTCCGAGGCAAACAGCTTGCTGGATATTGTCACAACCAAGCAGTCTTCTCTCCCCCACACCCAATGGTCTTTCTTTCAAGAAGTGTATCTTCAGTTCCTCTGCTGTTCTGGTTTTCAATTGGGAATGTCTCACCTCTGAAGGCTCTGGGTAGCTCAGAATTCTCCTAATGCCCCATAATCCACAGAGATTAAACAAGAACCCTATATCTCTGAGCATATTCTAGTACCCTTTTAGATAATCCAATCAGTTATAGAATTAAGATGGGATTACAAGCTTTCTGTAATCATATTTCCCAATATTCCTTTCTATTCCACTTAAACATCTATATTACAATAGTAAGCAGGAGTGAAAACTTTCTTAAAATCAGAAGAACATTGTCAGATATAGTGATGGAAGATGAAAACATTATGAATATCACCAGAATATTGTCATCATCTGGCTATAGTGCCAGATGTTGAATCCCTAGGTTGGAAGGCATTCAAAATATGACTGGGGAAGAGTTGCCATCTTAAATTAGAGACGACCGTGATTAAGCTTTAGGAATTTTCATTTGTGGATGATGCACAACTATAAATAATGATCAGAACAAGGAATTATGAGGTATGAATTGTGGAAAATTGGAAGTTGTCAAAATAGAATGGAAAGCATTAAGGTTGATATCCTAGGCATTAGTGAGTTGAAATGGATTGGTTTGGTCATTTTTTTATCTGAAAATTCTATGATTTACTGTGCCATGAACAAAATATTCAAGGGGAATGAGGCAGCATTCTTCATCATTCAAGATCTATTTTGAGGTGCAATGTTGTTTGTGATAGGATAATATCCATATGCCTGTAAAGAAGACCAGTTAATACCATTATTATTCACATCTACACACCAATCACTAAAGACGGTAATGATAAAAACTGAAAAATTCTCTCAAATTTGTCAGTCTGTGTTAGGCCTCCGTTCCCGGCCAACGCACCAATGTTAGGCCCCGTCTGTGGCCTCTCCAGTTAGGATACCCCAAAAAGGTTATCAGGACTTGAGTTCGATGCAACAGCAAGAGGTTTATTGCTTATTTGCCAGCGCGCTGGGGTCCACCCTCACAGACTCCTAAAACCAGGAGCTGAAGGCGACCCTTCATTGTCTTACATACCAGTTTTTATAAGGTTTTTAGGGGGCATAATTGCACAGCACTATAGATACAGTTTCTGATTGGTTGGATATTCTCACTCTATCTATACCTTTATTGGTCTTGGCATGAAGCAAGCTTTTTGACCTATAGGCTGATTGGCTTTGGCAAGGGATAAAACAGTTAATTGCAAGTGTGTGGTTGGAATATTCCCATCTGTCTGGGTTAGCCTGACTGTTATGAGTTTCTCAAGGATTATTTTGACATTGAGGTTTTGGGGGCTGACTGATTGCCGCACCATCTGGTGGGAACTAAAAACTAAGACCTTGTCTATTTAAAATGCTTTTCTGAAGCCTGACTAGAGTTGGGTCAAATAATTTCTAAGTTAGGCAAGACCAGTTAAGTCCTTACATCTGAAACTGTCCAAACACACAATAAAAATGTATTGATAACTACTGATGACTGGAATGTGAAGGTGGAAAACAAATAAGAAGGATCAGTAGTTTGAAAATATGGGCTTGGATGGTAGAAATGACTCTGGAGATAACATAACATAATTTTGCAAGACCAATGATTTATGAATGGAAATACCTTTTTTCCAGAATAGAAAAGGTGACTGACTGACTGTATACATGGACCTCACCAGTTCAAATACACATAAATAAAACTGACTAAAAATATGGCAAGAGGTGGCAGAAAAGCTCTGTATCATCAAACAAAACAAGTCCAGGGGCAGATCATGGAAGAGATAATCAATTGTTCATATGTACGTTCAGGCTGAATCTGAAGAAAACTAAAAGAAGTCCATGAGAGACAAAGTATGACCTTGAGTATATCTCATCTTAATTTAGAGACCATCTCAAGAATAAGTTTGATAAATTATAAACTAATGGCCAAAACCAGAGGAGCTATGGGATTACATAAAGAACATCATAGAGGAACAAAACAAAGGATAATTAAGAAGACATGAAAGAAAGAAGAGATCAAACTGTATGTCAGAAGAGAATCTAAATTTTGCTCTCCATCATCAATATGCTAATTTGAGTGGAAGAAATGAAGCAGTGAACAAGCTAAAGGGAAAAAAAAAATTAAAGGGCAGCTCTAGAAGACAGAGTAAAGTATTATAATGAAATATGCAGAGACATGCAGTTAGAAAACAAAAATAGAACACACTCAGCACTTCTCAAGCTGAAAAAACTGAGGAAAAAATTGTAGCTTTGATTTACAGTAATGAAAGATTCTATAGGCAGAATATTGAATGATGTCAAAAGTATCAAAAGAATATAGGTCTTGCCTGTAAGATATACACAAAGCTACTGTGCCTGACAGAAATGGTTGATGTTCAACCATTTCAAGAGATAGCATACGATCAAGAACCAATGGTATTGAAGTCCAAGCTGCACTGAAGGAAATGGCAAAAATCAAGACTCCAGAAATTGACAGAATACAAATGAAAAATTTGTCAATAAGCAAATGGAGTATAGGAGACACTTACTCATCTATGACAAGAGATTTGGAAGGCAGCTATGTGGCCAACTGATCACAAGAGATTCATATTTGTGCCCATTTCAAAGAGAGGCAAACCAATGGAATCCAGAAATCATGGACCACTATCAATATCATGAACCAGTAAAATTTTTCTGAAGATAATTTAAAAACAGTTGCAATGGTACATTAAGAGATCTGTTATTCAAGAAATCTGTTATTCAGAAATTCAAGGTGGTGTAGAAGAGAACATGGAAGTAATGATATAATTACTGACATCAGATAGTGTTTTGGCTGAAAGCAGAGAATTCCAGAAAGATTCTTAATTGTGCTTTATTTACTACACAAAGGCTTTTGACTGTGTGTGTCATGACAAGCTATAACATTACTAAGAAGAGTTATCATGAAACACTTAAATTGTGCTCATTAGGAAATTTTATACTGAGCCAGAGGCAGTCATTTAAAATAGAACAAGACTATAGAGAATGGATTAAATTCAGGAAAGGTGTGTGTCAAAGTTGTATACTTTCACCATACTTATTCCATTTGTATGCTGAGAAAATAATCCAAGAAACTGGATAATAATATGAAGCATACCATGGAATCAGGATTTGAGGAAGACTCCTTAACAATCTATGATGTTATCATACATGCAGATGATAAAACCTTGCTTGATGGAAGCTGAGAGGACTTAAAATACGTATTAACAAAGATCAAAGACAGCAACCTACAATATGGATTGTACCTCAATGTAAATAAACAAACATCCTCACAAGTTGAAATATAAATACCATCATGATAAATAGAGAAAGATTGAAGTTATCAAAGACTTCATTTACCTTGTATGCACCATCAAAACTCATGGAAGCAGCAGCTAAGAAATAAAATGACATTGCATTAGGCAAATCTGCGGCCCAAATCTATTTAAAGTGTTCAAGAACAAAGACATCAGTTTGAGAACTAAGGTCTGTCTGACACAAGCTATGGTATTTTCAGTGCCTCATGAAAGTTGGAAAGTGTATAAGGAAGACCACAGAAGAATTGGTGCATATGAATTATGATGTTGGAGAAGAATTTGAAAGTACTATGGAAGATCAGAAAAATTAACAAATCTGTATTGAAAGAAGTACAGCCAGAATGCTCCTTAGAAGCCAGGATGGAGATACTTTGTCTCTCATACTTTGGACATGACATCATGAGGGACCGCTCCCTGTAGAAGGACATTCATACTTAGTAAAGTGAAAGGTCAACGAAAAAGACGAAGACCCCCAATGAGATGGATTGGCACAGTTGCAGCAGCAATGATAAGAATTTCAAAGATTGAGCTGTGTTTCATTCTTTTGAGCATAAGAATGCTATGCAATGGAGCCAATTCAATAGCACCTAAAAATGACAGCAACCAGGTATAGACTTTGGACAGAATTCTATATTAGAATAGTCTTTGAGTGTTTACTGTTTGTTTTTTGTTATTGTTGTTTTTGTTTCAATTTTTCATTTCCCAGTGCAAAAAGCAGGCAGCTCACGGCTCAGATTTTCAGAAATCATCATCCACATTGTAAAATTCAGGACATGGATCTAGAATCTACTTCTGCATACTTCAGAATATTGGAATTGATCCAAGACAGAATATAAGTACTAAGGTAACACTAAGGTCAGCAGTTCAAACACACCACTCTAAAAAACCTGTACAGGACTTCCGGTTTTTGAGGCAACAGAAGCCATACAGGACAGGCTTTGTGGGGAAGTTGCTCAAAAACCAAAGAAGGGGCTTTCACAAAGCAGTTCCAGAGCCCTGGATCTAGTATTAATTTCCCACACCCACTGGTGGAAAATCACTGTATAGAGGAAAATATTGTGATTTGGGAATCAATTGGGACACAGGACTCTTCCTGTGGCCACTCTACCCGGGCTGACTTTAGAGGGCAGGGCCACAGCCTGACTGAAACAGTGATAAGGCACTAAAACCCACACAGAGACATTTGAAAAAAGAAGTGTGGGGGATTCTACACGTGTTTTCTTCCTCTCCCCTCTAGCACCCTCTCTGCCCAGCCCAGACACCTTCAGGTAGGTGGGAACAGCCCCCCAAAAGGGTCCAATGTTGAGCCCACAATTTTCCCATGGCCCAGAGAGGAGGAGCCCCATTGGTGCCACAGGCTTATCCTTTGGCAGCTGCTTATGACGTCTAACTCTGGGACCCAGCCCTAAAGTTGACCTGTGTGGGACCCTTTACTCCTGCATATGCAGCAAGAAAAAAGCAAATGTGGCCATACAGACAAACTCTATGAACACTGTAAAACCCAACATAAATGGCAAGAGCCAACACCAACAACTCACACACGGATACAGCTATTTCTTGAATTACGCTGTGCACAAGCAGATACCGTCAGAGATAAAAATAGTAGACAAGCTTTCCCCCATTAACTTCTCAGTGTCTTTCTTTGCACCTCCAAGGTAGTGACTAAAGAAGGGGCCTGAGTGAGTGGACACCCCCACCCACCTTTGGAGGTTTCTACTGTGCATACATACTGACCTTCACAGCAAAGGCTACTGGTCAGTTGGTGATGGTTTTATTTTTGTTTTTGAGTGGTGGCTTATGCATCTGCTTTTATATTTCTGCTGTTTTGGGTACTTTTGATCACATTTTTTTCCTAGGGGTGGAAGCTTTCTCTCCTTGCATTACCCAAGAAGACACAACGATCATGGCCATATAGACAAGCTACAAGCATATTCCATAATATCCCACCATTGGGACAGGAGCCAATCACAGCTACTAGGCATTACACATGAAAAAGGAAACCTATCTCCAGATTCTATCCACCAGGAGACACTAAGTAAGCTTAGCAACACAGGAACATACATCCATTTAGGCATTAAAAACCCACATAATTACTGACAGTGTCCAAGAAAACAAAAGATCTCAAAACATGTACAAAAACAGAAAATGGTAACTGAGACAAAGGAGCTGGAAGCAGACACAAATTTTCCAGTAGAAGAAGAGCAGGCTTTGGATCTGTATGAGTAGGAATTCAGAAGAATGATATGGAAACAAATTCAAACACTCTGAAAAGGGGTGGAGGAAAACAAGGAAGAAGTCAGGACAGTGATACAGGAGAAATCAAACAAGAAAGATATAGCATTGGAAACAAATCAAAACCTGCAAAAAGAGGTCCAGATGGTAAATAATAAAATATAAGAAAAGGACAATACACTGAAAGGGCAAAGACTAGAATTGAAGAGATGGAAGCCAGAACCAGTGAGCTGGAAGACAAATCTCTCAATACTGTTAATATAGAAGAGCAAGCAGAAAAAAAGGATAAGCAATCTGTAGAGAGTCTAAGAATAACATGAAGAGGAATAAGAATTGTTGGCATTCTGGAACAGGAAGAATCACAGAAGTCCACAGAGGAGATAGTTGAGGATATTCTGGAAGAAAATTCCCCTAACATCTTGAAAGATGAGAAGATAAACATGCAAGAAGCTGAATGAACCCCAGGAAGGATAGGCCCCAAAAGAAAGTCACCAAGACATATAATAATCAAGCTCTCTAAAAATCAAAGTTAAGAACAGAATCTTAAAAGCGGCCAGGGAAAAGAGAAGTATTACTTACAAAAGGAAGCAAAACAGACTATGCTCTGAATTCTCAGCAGAAACAATGCAGATAAGACATCAATGGAGAGACATATATAAAACATTAAAAGAAAAAAAACTGCCAACCAAGAATCGTCTATCCAGAAAAACTGTCAATCAAATACATTGGTGCAAAGAAAGCATTCCAGGATAAACAGAAGCTAAAATATTTTGTCAAAACCAATCCAGCACTTCAAAACATCCTAAAGGGAGTTCTTTGGACTGAAAACCAACAGAAACAACCAGAGATTGACAGATGTGACACCACCTGCAATGCAGTTGACAGATAGCAGAGTTCAGAATAGAACAAAACTACAACAATGAATTCAAAGGAGCTGGGAGGTTAACTGAAGATCAAAATAATATCAATGTCTAAGAAGTGATAAATGTAGGAACAGAGATCCAGGAGGTGAGGATGTCAGGTAGATTACAGGATACAACAGATTCTCTTAAATGGAGATAAAAGTTAATAGACTATAAGGTAACCCCAAAGAAAGTTAATACTTCACAACTTACCATGAAATTGAACTTCCAAGCAGAACAAGCAAACATGAAAACTAAGAAGAAACCAACAAGAAATAGCACAAAAAACACAAACTCAGCCCAAGAAGGCATGCAGAACAAAGGAACGAACGGCACTACCAAAAAATTAATATAATGGCAGAAATTAATTCATACCTTTCAATAATTAAATTGAATGTCAATGGATTGAACTTGCCTGTGAAAAGACAGAGAGTGGCTGAATGGATAAGAAAACAAGACCTTTTAATATACTGCCTGCAAGAGACACATGTTACATACAAAGACAGAAACAGACTAAAAGTTAAAGGATGGAAAAAATATATATACCAAGCTAACTGCAATAGTAAACAAGCAGGAGTGGCAATACTAATCTCTGATAAAGTAAACTTTAAGACAAAAACCAACATAAGAGATAAAGAAGGACACTATCTCATGATCAAAGGGTCGGTTGAGCAAGACAACATAACCATAACAAATATCTATGCTCCCAAGAAAGAGCACCAAGATATATGAAGCAATCCCTACTAGAATTGAAGAAAGAAATAGAAAAGTCTACAATTATAGTGGGAGATTTTAATGACATGAAAAGGGACAGAATAACCAGAAAGAAACTTGACAAGTTACAGAGGAACTAAACAGCACAATGAATCAACTTGACCTCATAGGTATATACAGTACATTCAACCCAACAATAGTACCATATACATTCTTTTCCAGTGCACATGGAACATTCTCCAGAATAGACCACGTATTAGGTCACAAAGCATGTCTCCATAAATTTACAAACATCAAAATACTACAAAACACAGACTACAATGCTATAAAATTAGAAATCAACATTAAGAAGACCAAGGAAATAAAGTCTAATACACAGAAACTGAATAACTTCCTACCTAAAAGCAAATGGGTAAAAGAAGTAATTAGAACTCACAAAGTTCCTAGAAACAAACGAAAATGAAAACACATCATACCAAAATCTTTGGGACACTTTGAAAGTGGTGCTGAGAGGACAATTCATTGTGATAAATATGCACATGCAAAAAGAAGAAACAAACGAAATTGACACATTAAAACAGCATCTCCACCAATTAGAAACAGACCAACAGAGGAAACCTACAGTCACCAAAAGAAAATAAATGATAAAGATCAGAGCAGAAATAAATGAAACAGAAAACAGAAAAAAACTATAGAAAGAATCTACAGGAGAAGAAGCTGGTTCTTTAAGGATTAATAAAATTGACAAACCACCGGCAAATTTAACAAAATAAAGAGGAAGAAGACATAATTAACATGTATTAGAAACCACATAGGTTATGTCAAATGGAGCCAAAGGAAATCAAAAGGATAATAACAGAATAATATGAATAGTTATAGCCCAACAAATTTGAAAACATAGAAGAGATGCATCCATTTTAAGAAAAACACGACCTACCTAAACTTACACAGAGTGAAGTAGAAAGCTTGAACAGACCCAAAAAAACAGAAGAAATTGATCAGGTCATAAAAAAAAAAAAAAACTCCCAACCAAAAGAAGTCCAGGATCAGATGGCTTCACTGATAAGTTCTATGAATCAATCAGGGAAGATATGCCACCAATTCTAGTCAAATTATTCCAGAATATAGAAGAGGATGGAAAATTTTCCAATACATTTTATGAAGAAAGCATAACCCTCATACCAAAACCAGGAAAGGACATCACTAAAAAAAAAAAATAATTATAGCCAGTATCCCTCATGAACATAGACACAAATATTCTCAATAAAATCTTAGCCAACATAATCCACCAGCACATAAAAAAATAATACATCATCATCAAGTGGGATTCATATCAAGGATGCAAGGATGCATTAGCAAACATTAGAAAAACAATCAAGGTAATTCACCATTTGTTGTTGTTAAGTGCCATCGAGTCGGGTCCGACCCATAGCGACCCTGAACAGGGTTTCCAAGGCTGTAAATCTTTATGGGAGCAGAAAGCCTCATCTT
>NW_006408586.1:5501469-5508969 GCF_000296735.1 Chrysochloris asiatica
AGCAAAAAGATAGAGACAGCCTAAGTGGCCATCAATGGAAGAATGGATAAACAAACTTTGGTACATAAACACAATGGAATATTATGCTACCGTGAAGACTAACAAGAAACCTGCAAGCCACTGCATAACATGGATGAACATTGAGGACATAATGCTGAGTGAAATTATTCAGTCACCAAAGGAGAAATATTGCACAGGATCATTATTGTAAAAGATTAAGAAAAAGAAGCCATACTAAAATGGGAAAAAAAAAAAAAAATTGCTGATCAACGTGATGTCTCGGATGAGGTGAGGGGAAGGAAGGGAAGATGGAGCACAGGGTAGGGAATAGACACAGGATAGCTTGGGTGCTGGGGACAGGGGGCAATACACAAGAAGCAGGAGGGGAATGGAAGAACAAGGCGGATGAGAGAACAGTTAGGCAGGTTTGCATGGGCTGAGTGGGACAGAGGTAAATAATGATGTATATACAACCTTGGAACAACAGGGCTTTGGGATACAGGGATTGAGGCATGGTTTGAATGGTTATATATGGGAAATAATGTTAAGGTGTTTAGCTGTCCTTTGAATCTTGGTGTCCCTTGCCAACCACTGTAAAATAGACACTTGAGAGAAAGGATTTGCCAGAAATCACAATAGAAAGCCTGCAAGTCTGTCTTCAGTCTATAACTGACTGTAATATTTTCAAGGCAGCTAGAAGTTGCCCGGTGAATGAGGCTTCCTACGCAGCCTTTCCATTGCATAAGACTATAGGTGGAATCCTGAACCCCATTCAGAATCTCTGTGGTGGAAAATTTCAACTTGAAATGACAAGCAGACCAACCTGGAGTGACTAGAAGAACAGAAGATTCTTTGTGAAAGAAAGACCGGCAGGAAAAATTAAAAAAAAAAAAAACAGTAATTGCAGTCTGATTGACTACTATAGGAACAAGCAAGCTGTTCATCCAGGAGTCATCAAGGCAAGTGGTTGGGTCCCCTCAGAGCAAACCCCCTTCCAAGACTAAGACACAATGAGAATACATGAGCAGGCATGTGGTGTGGCTGGTGACCACGTTGGTCACCAATAAGGGGGAGTGGTGGAAAAATATCAATGAAGTTGTGAGCTAGATCCGAACACATTCAATAGACTCCTGTGAACCCAGGTTGAGGCCTGGTTGACCAGCAGTGTGGCAAGACCCGCGGGGACTTCTGACCCCAGAGGCAGTGACATAGCCATGGAGGACTAGAGTAGAGAGTGAAGTGTCCAGCTGATATGAAGTGAGGGGAGATGTACAAGAACACCCAACTTGCAGATAGTACCCACTTGACTTAGCTTCAATGGCTGGATAATCAGAACTCTACTAGAAGACGAAAGAAGAGGAACAAAGAGTAATGCATTACAATTTGATGAACTTTACATATACTTTGGGATGTAGTAGCTCAAAAAAGGAGCAAATCTTTACAGCGAGGATCATTCCCAACCCCTCATTACACAGGGTTGACAGGGATGGTCAACTTAGACATTGGCTATCCAAAATGGGGTGGGGGTGGGGGGGCTACAAAGACAAGAAGTGACTGGCTTATAAGCTTTCAAGAGGGAGCCTAGTTCAAGAGAGGGTAGGGAAAGGTAGAATCCCCACTGAGTGGTTTCCAATCTGTTGAGACCGGGCTGATGAAAGGAGATGGGCATAAGACTTATGTGGTACAATAGTGAATAATTGCTATCAGGACTGACTGTGAGGGTCATAAATGTAAAGGTAGATGTTTTGTAAAAAATGGAGGGGAGTGGTTGATTTTGCAGTCCAGAAGCAGAGGTCCCTGGGACCATCAAGGGAGAGCACCAAGAGCGGGACCCTACCCAGAAGAAGTGGTTACACCAGAGATGGAGGCAGAGATGATGACGTGGACAGATGGAGCAGTTGGGGACTCTAGACTCAGAGAGAGAAAAGAAATGTGTGCTGATGGCCGGGGGTGGGGGTGGGGGGTGGGGAGCATGGGTAGGGCAGCCTTCCAGGGTGTTGTTTGATGATGGGATTGTTTGATGATGCATGGGAGGGATTATAATCATTGCAATGGAACGAAATAGGATAGAATGAATGTAAAGCTGGTGTTCTCCCATATAAAACTATCACATAATTCACAATAAAAACTTAAAAAACAACAACAATAAAAAAAAAAATACTCCGAGTAGCTTTGAGTTACAATTGACTTGAAGGCATACAACACCAACAATAACAGAATAGACAGGGGAAGAATAAAAGTCCAAACATCAATTACAGAGTAGTTCTAATACAGGAAACAATCGAAGTGTTTTTGATTAAAGCTAACAGAGCACATAATGTTATTATTTTTAAATAAATGAATGAAAAATGTATAAGAACATGAAAAAATTAGCATTAGTTGTTTCAGAAAACACAGAACTAATGCTTGCTATAAATAGAACACTAAATTTCAACAGTTAATGATTTATTCCATTATAGCTTAAAAAATTTATCTGAAATACAAAAAATTAAAGTGTTTATGCAAGTGTTTTTTTTTTTTTTCAGGTTATATCATTTTTTAAAATATTTTATTGTGAATTATGTGACAGTTTACATGGGAGAACATTAGTTTTACATTCATTCTATCGTATATATATCGTCTCATTGCCATGGTTACAATCTCCTCCATGAAATCCTTCCCTGTACCCCCCAGGTCAGAAAAAAGAGGGATATAATGTTAATTAAAATTTTTAAAAAAAGGGTTAGGGGGTTCATTAGTGGGTTGGGTTCCTCCAGCCACTTAATTGGGGAGCTGGGTTTGCTGATCCACAGAGTTAGTGTAGAGTCCATTTGTGTTGAAACTTAACTGAGGAATGAAGTGCCCTCTAGACATTTGCCAACAGTGTTAAACGAGCTTTGTAACATTGCCAGAACAGAGCAGAAGCCAGGTCTGCCTGTGGGCACATCAGGAGAAGCTGTACAGACTAGAACAACTGTGCCCTGTTCATTTCTAACCCTAAATTGTAACCTGTTAACTTTCCTAATAAACTCCATAACTGTTAAAAAAAAAACAAAGGTCTGGGGTGCAGGGGGAGGGGGGAAGGTCAATGAAGTATATTATGAGAGCTTTGTTTCCTTAGTACTTTGTGAGGAAGGCAGTATTTTTAAAGATTTCTTTCTTTCTTTTAAATGGAAATATCTCTGCTGTAGAGTTAAGTTACTAGCAGTAAGTATACAACATGTTTGCTTTTTAAAATAGTCTGTTCATTTTCTCTAAAACAGTGTTCACAAGGCAGCCCCCTGATCTTTATTTATTTATCTGAATAAAACCTATTTACTTGGAAGTGATTTTGGTGTGCAGCTGCCAGCTTCTCCTACCCAATTGTGGATTATTAGCATTCTAGTTAATAAATCAATCTCTTTTAAGGATGATCACTAAGAATTAAAAACTTATCACACTTGGAAGCACTGATAAAAGTCAGCGTCTCAACCAGCAAAACTGGGTCACGGTGAAGCTGTTAAGGTCTAACTCTCCAGTGAGGCTTGGCCTGCAGCAGTCTGCAGGCTTTATACATCACATTATTATCTGGAGGTTCTAGGAACCTGCAAATTGTAAAGTCACACTCTTGGATTGGAGAATGGTGCTGAAAGCCATTACAAACTCTGGAGATTTATGGAGCCAAAATACTGCAGAATTAAGAACCGAGTGTTTAGTGACTGAACTGGAGATTGGAATGAATGGATGGATTAATAAAAATAAAACCCTAAACTGTTTTCACTGAGAAATTACTAAAGGCACTTGGATGTCTGTGGGGTGAATGGTTTAAATAAAGGTGGGAAAGAAGGGATAAGGAATTGAATAATGAAAAGATGGCTTGATTATAGCAGGATTTCGAATTACCTCTGTTAATGTTTTTCCCCTCAATTCCATGACTATGGCAATTTATAAAGCCATATTAAATTCTTTAACAAGCGAATTATTTATTCTATTTAAACGTGTTCTCACTTGTACCTTCTACTTGGATCATAGAAAATAAGCAGGTGGCTCATTCTAACACAGATGCCAAGAAATTATTGATAATTTGCAATGTCAATTATTAACATTGTTTACATAAAATATAATGCTGTTGTTAAATGTGGTCTATTTAGTTCCAACTCATAGTGACCAGGAATAGGATTTCTGAGGAGCAGCTGGTGGGTTTTAATTGCCCAACTTGTGGTCTAGGATGCTTCATAGTGGGCTACAAATCTAATTATGAGTGTGACTATGGATTTCTCTAGAAAAGTTTTATATTTCATAAACTAAAGTAATTTTAAGAGTAATGCTGTTTGTGCTTATTGCTACCTAGACATAAAATTAATCACTTATTATTAGGTGCCGTTTATTCAGAATAGAACAAAACACTGCCTGATCCTGTACCACCCACACTCGTTCTAACGTTTGAGCCCATTGTTGGAGCCACTATGTCAATCCACAGCATTGAGGGTTTTAGTTTAGAGAAGATGTTGTAAATCTACACCACAAATAAAACAGACTAAAGGAGAAAAGAAGCTCATAAATGATCATTTAATGCTAGTAGATTGTTTATATTGGCGTACACATAACTCCATGCCTTCAAAGACCAAACATTCTATGACACTTTGCGAAAGAAATAACAACTCAACAATGACTTTTAGAAGGACCTGATGGCATAGTGGATTATGAACTCGGCTGCTAACCTCAAGGTCAGTAGTTTAAATCTATTAGTCACTCCAATGGGAGAAAGATGAGGTTTTCTGCTCCCATAAAGATTTACAGCCTCAGAAACCCTTGAGTAGGAACCAATTTGGTGGCACATAACTGACACCAGCACATCATAGAAAATTATGCCTTAAAACCATACTGATAAAACAAGAAAATTGTTGAAAGCAAAGAGGACTTATAGTACTTACTGATGACTATCAAAGACCTTAATGTAAAGAAAAGAAAAATTCTCATAACTGGTCCAATAAATAGCATCATGGAGAACAGATTTCAGTTAGCTTGGATCCACAATTAACACTTATGTAAATAACAGCCAAGAAATCAAATGACATATTGCGCTAGACAAATCTGTTGCACAAGGCCTATTTTATGTATACAAGAACAAAGATATCAATATTGAAAGTACCATGGACTTCCAGAAAAACAAACAAATCTGTGTTGGAAGTTCAGTCAGAATACTCCTCTGAAGCAAGGATGATGAAACTTCATGTTTCGTATTTTGGCCATAGTATCAGAAGGTAACAGATCCTTGAGAAGGACACCATGCTTGGTAAAGTGGAAGGTCAGAGTAAGAAAGGAAGACCCCAGTGAGACGAATTATCACAGTGGCAGCAGCAATCATCTCAAACATAACAACCATTGTGAAAATAGTGCAGGATTGGGCAGTATTTCCTTTTGTTGTGCATAGGGTCGGCTCGGCTATGAATGAAAATTGATTTGATGGTACCTAACAACAACCCCAGACATATGTATAGTATAACGTAGACATTAAATAAATGTTTATTGATTCAATGAGTTTCTAGAGTTTTATAATTTTGGAATGCTACTCCCTGTGAACCATAATTTTTTCATCTGTCAATTTGAACTCTGGATGGAAAGAGAGATCAAATCCATTTGTTATGTTAAAATGTTTTGAACACTGTTGATATCTGTATTTCTGAATATTTCTTAATGTGGTCTTTCAAATGCTTGCATACATTTAAAAGTGTACCTAAAATAGCTATTTACTTACTCTGAAAACGTAGTTACAGAAAGAATTATCAGAGTTATTTTTCTTTTTGTTGATTCTGGGTTGACTTGGAAGATTTTCATGACTTAGTCTGCGTTTCCTCACTATTTAATGTACTTCCGTCTAAAAGTTGCTTCCTTCCTTGAGAGCAAAAGTGCATTTTTGTCTAAAGGGCATTCATTTAAATGTTTTCCCCCCTGAATTATATATTAGAATGGCAGCAAGTCTTATGAACATTTGTGTGGGTTCTGTATACAAATTCAATTCACACATATGTAGCTCTGGCCATGGAAATTGATAGAATTTAAGAATAAATTTGTGGCCCTGGCCACAATTGTCTAAATTGCCACTTATTCAGTGATATTATGGAACTAAAGACAGGATGTGGGAATTTTTGAGTAAAAGACTCTAAAGAAAGGATGCAAAAGCAAGGTTGTAACTTAGGTAAGTGGAATTTTTTATAAACTATTTAGAATACTTGTGAGATGAAAGAAAAAAATTCATTTCTAGCAGACCAGGGGTGGATTTTGACACTGACCCTAAATACTTTGTCTTTCCAATTATGGTGGTGGAAGTAACTTGAAAATAGTATGTGATCAAGATAATCTGGTCAGGATTGGATAAAATAATACTTCAGTTACAGGAAAAAACTTTGGCTGAAATTTATTTAACTCATTCATTTTGCTTGGAGGCTCAGACATGTTAAATCAGTAAAAACTAGACTAAATTTTTGTGGAACGAAGAACATGTAATCTAAATGAGGTCAGAGCATGAGGCTAGGCTCTGATGTGTGATAGGATGGGGCCTAGGACATTAATGAATCCCAGAACTCTGGGATGAAGTTGAACTATAGGTTCAGTCAAGTGGTTCTAGCAGAAGTAAGAGTAAAAATGGCAGATTATCTTCCATTTTCATTCTGTAAAAAGCTTTGCATTCTTGGGCAAGGTGTCAGGCAGGATAAGTACAAAGTTCTTCCCACATCTGTAAAGCTGTTGTATACAATAAATAGTGCCTTTTAACTTTAGCACAAATCTAAATCTGGGAAATGTCTAAATTGTAGCTATTATGTTTAGATTCTCATACTATCTCAGTATGTATGCCATCCCTATTAAACCATGTCATTTGTCTTATAATAAAAGCATAACATCACATCTAAGCTTTCATGTACCCTTCTACTCATAAAAGATACATACCTTTGTGACAGAAATGCTGCCAAAGGTGTCAGCTTTCATCAAGTCTGACTAATGTGAAGGGATGTGCAAAACGAGGTGGTCTCCCATCTTTGAAATTGTGCTACTGTTTCAGCCACATTAGATTGATTTTAAAAATTCAAATGTGGGTCTTTCACACAAAATGTAGCATTGTTTATTTCTATTGCCCTTCTTACTCCTTTCAGGAAGTGTTTACAATAGACCATGGAAAAAAAAATCATTGTGTCTAATGCTTGAGTGGTGCAAAATATCAACAAGTTCAGTAGCTAACCTGTAAGATAGAGGTTTGAATACACAAAGAACTGCCTTGGATGAAAGGTTCAGTTATCTACTTTTGACGATTCAGCTATTGAAAACCTTTTGGCATACAATTCTACTTTGATACATATGGGGTCACCATGAGTTGAGGTCAACTCAGCAGCAGCTGATTGGAATGCTCCTCAATACCATTTTGGAGACTTATTGTTATATGCTGTTATTCTGTTCTAATATTTGTCTGTTTAGAAGTTAATTGAACAATCCCATTGTACTATCATAACTCTAGTAGAGTTTAGCAAACTTCTGCTCAAAGGATTA
>NW_006408586.1:5510233-5510890 GCF_000296735.1 Chrysochloris asiatica
TATTCCTTCCATCTTTTCTTGATGCATTCTGCATCATTCAATAATTTGCCAAGAGAATCTTTCAATAATGAAAGTTGAATTTTTTCTTCAGTTCCCCCAGCTTGAGAAATGCTGAGCTTGTTCTTCCCTTTTGGTTTTCTAACTCCAAATCTTTGCATATTTTATTATAGTATGTTTTATCTTCTCGAGCTGATATTTGAAATTTTCTGTTCAACTCTTGGACATCTTCAATTTTTCCATTTTCTTTAGCTTCTCTACACTGGAGAGCAAGTTTCAGAGTCTCCTCTGACATCCATTTTGACCTTTTCCTTCTTTTTTGTCTTATCAATGACTTTTTGCTTTCTTCATGTATGATGTTCTTGATGCCATCCCACAACTCTTCTGGTCTTCAGTCCTTAGTGTTTAATGTATCAAATCTGTTCTTCAGATGAGCTCTAAATTCAGGTAGGATAAATTCAAAGTCAAAATTTGGGTCTCATAAACTTGTTTTCATTTTCTTTCAGCTTCAGTTTGAATTTGCATATCAATAATTGATGGTCTGTTCCACAGTCTGCCCCTGGCCTTGTCTTCACCGTTTTCCATCTTCTATTTCCACAGACGTAGTCAATTTGATTCCTATGTGTTCCATCTGGTGAGGTCCATGTGTATAGTCATCTC
>NW_006408586.1:5512401-5514259 GCF_000296735.1 Chrysochloris asiatica
GGGAGCAGAAAGCCTCATCTTTCTCCCATGGAGCAGCTGGTAGTTTCGAACTGCTGACCTTGAGGTTCACAGCCCAATTCGTAACCACTACGCTACAAGGAAAAAAAAAAAAAGAACCACATGATCACATCTATTGATGCAGAAAAGACATTTGACAAAATCCAATATGCATTCCTGATAAAAACAGTCAACAAAGTAGGAAGTGAAGGGACATACCTCAGCATAATTAAGAACATATATAGAAAACCAACAGCCTACATTGCTCTCAATGGAGAGCAACTGAAAACCCTCCCTCTGCGAACAGGAACCAGACAAGGATGTCCTTTGTCACCATTCCTAGTCAATATTCAATATCAAGAACTATATGGCAAGGCAGGGAAACTAAAGGCATCCAAATTGGCAATGAGGAAATAAAACTTTCTATTTGCCGACAATATGACCCTATACATAGTAAACCCCAAAGACTCGGTAAAAAGCTACTAGACCTCGTTGGAAGATTCAGAACAGTGGCAGCGTATAAGATCAACATGCAAAAATCAGTTGCATTCCTCTATAGTAACAATGACAGTGCTGAAAAGGACATTAGGAAAACAATGCCATTCACAATAGCCACCCAAAGGATGAAATATCTTCTAATAAAGGTAACCAGAGAAACAAAAGACCTATACAAATGAAAATACAAAACACTACTACAAGAAACCAAAAGAATCTTACAAAGTGGAAAAATATATGATGCTTCAGGATAGGCAGACTTAACATGGTGAAAATAGCCATACTGCCCCACACAATTTACATATATAATGCAATCCCAATGCAGATTCCAGCAACATTCCTTAAAGAGATGGAAAAAACAATTATAAATTTATATGGAAAGGAAAGAGACCCTGGATAAGCAAAGCACTACTTAAGAAGAAGAACAATGTTGAAAACCTCTCACTCCTCAGTTTCAAATTTTACCGCATGGCTACAGTGGGCAAAACATCCTGATACTGGTACAATGAAAGATACATTGATCAATGGAGTAGAATTGAAAATCCAGAAATTTATCCATCCACATACAGCCAACCGATTTTCAACAAAGTGCCTAAGTATATTGCTTGGGGAAGAGACAGTCTCTTTAACAGATGGTGCTGCCAGAACTGGAAAGCTATATGCAAAATATTGAAACAAGACCTTTACTTCATGCCCTATACAAAAACCAACTCAGCATGGATTAAAGACCTAAATGTGAATCCCAGAATTTTAAAGGCCATCAATGATAATATATATACAACTGTGAGGGCTCTAATACAGGGCATACACAGACGACTAAACATTTTGAAAGTTACACAAACAAAAATAGACAAAACAGATGATTAGGACATACTAAACATTATAAACTTATGTGCATCAAATGACTTTGCAAAAAGAGGAAAAAGGAGCCCATAGAATGGGAAAAAAATATTTTTCAATGATACATTGGACAAGGGACTAATTTCTAAAATATATAGAAAACTACAACACCTCTACAAGAAAAAGACAAATAACCCAATTAAATAATGGGCATAGGACATGAAGGGACACTTCACCAAAGAGGATATCCAGGCAGCCAACAAACATATGAAGTAATGTTCATGATCACTAGACATTAAAGAGAGATGCAAATCAAAACAAAAACGAGCTATCATCTCACACTAGCAATAAGAGCAAAGATTAAAACAAGCAGAGGACAATAAATGCTGGCAAGGATGCAGAGAGACTGGGACCTTCCTACATTGTTGGTGGGATTGTAAAATGGTTCAACCACTCTGGAAAGCAATATAGCACTTCCTCAGAAGGTTGGAAATAGAAATAGCTTATGATCCAGCAATTCCTCTAC
>NW_006408586.1:5523154-5530686 GCF_000296735.1 Chrysochloris asiatica
TTTTCTGCATCCTTCATACCACATTAATTTAGAATGATGAATATAACGAATATAAAGTAATGTGACCTTTGATATTTTTGCACTAAAGACATTGATTTTGTTTTGATAAAATACTAATACATGTGTTGGTTTATAGATTTTTATTTGTCCCTGTGTATTACTTGTACCTGTGTAGGAGATGAGTTTAGCAAATGAATACAGTATGCTGGGAAAATGTGGAGAAAGTTTTTGTTGTTGTTGTTGTTTTTATCTAAAGAAAGGGTTAGCAAATTATTTCAGTAAAGAGCCTGATAGAAAGTATTTTAGGTTTCCTGATTCAAATAGTTTCTGTCCTAAGTAATGAACTCTTCTATCGTAGGATGAAAATATGCACAATCCATAATTAAGTGAAATTAAGTGAATTGAAAAAAAAAAAATTACAAACTAGGAAGAAGGCCAAATCTGAACTGTGGGTCATGATATACCGTCACCTAAGGAGCCCTGATAGCATTCAGCATCAGGAATTTGAATCCACCAGCTGCTCCATGGAAGAAAAATGAGACTTTCTGCTGAAATAAAGAATTACAGCCTTGGTAATCCTATACAGGGATCCTGGTATGGTGCTCTAAGATAAGCTCTGGTTTGCTAATTGCAAGGTTGGAAGTTCAAACCCACCAGCTGCTCCTTGGAAACCCTAAACTGACTCCATGTCACTTAACAACAAACAACAAATACCCTACAGGATTGCTCTGAGTCAGAACCTGCTTGAAAGCACATAGCAGCAGCAGGAACAACAAAAATTTAGGCTATGATAATACCATTCACACAAAAAGTCTTTGGGCAAGACTTTTTACCCATCTGGTGCTCAATTTCCTCATTCAATTATGAGAGGGTCAGTTCTGTACTTCTAAGTTCACATATATAATGGTCTCTAGATATATAAGGAGTCCTGGCACTGTAGTGGTTACCAGTTGGGCTACCAACCTCAAGGTCAACAATTTAAAACTACCAGGGGTTCTGTGGGAGAAAGATGAGGCATTATGTTCCCATAAAGACTTACAGCCTCAGAAACCCTGTGCAGGGTCACTATGAGTCAGAACCGACTCCACGGTACTTAACAACAACAAATATAGTTCCAAGTATAATTTCTAGTATCAGGCAGTTGTTTCTCCAGTTTTTTCTTTAACAAAATCTCAATAAACTAAATCACAGAAAATGTTTCTTTGTGTATGGGTATTGAATTACAAATAGAGAATTTTTTTTTTTTCTTATTGTGTACCACAGAGTCAGATCCAACTCATAGTGACCCTGTATAGGGTTTCCATGACTGTAAATCCTTACAAGAGCAGAAATCCTCATCTTTCTTCTTAGAAGCTACTAGTGAATTCCATCTTCCTACTCTGTGAATAACAGCCTAACAGATAATCCACTATGCCACCAGGGAACCCAAAAATAGGGAATAAATAGAAATTGTGACATTAATATCTTTGAATGATTTCTTCTCAGAGGCCATGCAGTCTGTTTAAAAAAAGAGGTCAGTTTGAAATACTACAAATAACTACGATTTCTGAGCTGGAAATATTTCTAAACTTGAATGTAAGACTCTGAGTATCAAAAATATAAATACTGGCAAAATATCACAAGGCTAGAAAATGGCTTCTATTATAAAAAATTCTTTATTTTTGGAAGGGGTTAACTTCATTGGGAAAACTATTTTTGCTGAAACACCTCATTACTCTGCAATGTAGGATAAATGGGGCATTGCTCTCTATTGATTTGCCACTATAGCCTCTGTAACTAAATGTGTCCTAAGGCAGATATGCATTCCAGAGGCTCTTTGAATGTTTAATTGTTGCTTGAATAACTTGCCATTATCATTACTCAGGGGTTGGTATATGTTCTTACACTTGATGTTATTTTAAGCATACCCTTTGTGTAGCAACTTTTCTAGCATACCAGAAGTAATCACATATGACCAAGTATGTGACTCACTGAGTGTGATTCCCCTGCAGTGTACTGAAAATTGCACATACTCAAGTAACCAGCCCATATTATTCATGTATATACACATTTCATTCATGTTTAGAATAAATTTCTCTTTTGTTAATATTGAAACACATTTTAAATGAATCTTCCTTTCATAACTCTGAGTAACTAGGATTCTACAAATATTAGGTTTCCTCATGAGTTAATGGAGTCCTGGTATGTTGCTGTGGAGTAAAACACTGGACCACAAGTTCAGTTGAACCACAAAAATAAAACACTAGGTTAAAATCTATAATTAAGGATAAGCATTGGCCTGTTAACCACAAAGATGGTGGTTCAAACTCACAAGCTGCTCCTTGGAAACCCTAAAAAGGGTCATTATGAGTCAGAACCAACTCCATAGTACTTAACAGCAACAACATGAGTTAGAACTTTTCGTTGTGAGGTTACTTCAATAATGGCTTTACTGGGTACTGAAGTCCATTCACAGAATTGTTCTACCATATGCTTTTTTTGTTCCCTGACATCTGCAATTAACAACCTTTCAATGAGCACAGCAGATTTGGTGTGAGTGCCTTGAGTCAGTTCTGACTCATAGCAACACTGTGTATAGCTTCTGAGGAATAGCTGGTGGCTCTGAACAACCACCTTTGTGGTTAGCAGGCCAGTGCTTATCCTTAGTTATAAATTTTAACCTACTATTTTATTTTTTTCAAAAATTAACCTATGTAAAAACTAGTTGAATGTTTATTTCTCTTCATTTTTCTAGAATAGTTAAGTGTTTTTTTTTTTTTTTCTGACATCATGGTATCTGTATTGTATAATAAGGAGAATATATGGAAAACTATTTGAATGAACTATTGAGGTCAAGTGCCATAAAATTGATTCCATCCACTTTAATTTTAACAATTCACTACAATTTTAAAAGATTGTAAAAATAATGTTACATGTTTTACAAGATGGAAAGCATACCTCTAGGACTTCCGGTTTGGGAGCAGAGAAAGCAAAAGGGACTCAGGAAACTCTCTTTGGTGGAAGCATGGATATGCCAGAAAAAAAAACACTTTGCTGGGACAATCCCAGAGATTTAAATTCAATATAAAGTAAGGGGAAATAGTTTCGAGGGCCTGCCGGAAGAGAAATCAAAAGAGAAAGAAGGAACACAAAGATTTCTGAATCAATCTGAACTCTGCCTCTGACCCACAGTCTGGGTGGAGGTCAGAGCATGGGGCCATAGCTAGCTGCTAGGGAGCAAAAAACACCAGAAACAGTGTGATTTTTTTTTTTTTCTTCTTGTCACTATTTTTCCTTCAACTCCTGTATCCCACCCTGTCACTCGTGTTCTGCTTAGCCTAGGTGTCTTCACGCAGGTGGGAGTGCACCCCCAAAATGAACACAATGAATACTTCTCTAACAGTTAGAAACAGACCAACAAAGCAAGCTAACAGTAGGCAGAAGAAAAGAAATAATAAAGATTAGAGCAGAAGTGAATGAGGTAGAAAACAGAAAAACTATAGAAAGAATTAACAGGACAAGAAGCTGATTCTTTGAAAAGATTAATAAAATTTCCTAACATTTGGCAAAACTAACAAAAAAAAAACAAAAAAAAAAAGGAGAAGACACAAATAACATGCATAAGAAACCACATGGGTGGTGTCACAATGGACCAGTGGAAATAAAAAGAATAATAACAATGAATAATAACAGAATACTATGAAGAGTAGTACTCCAACAAATTTGAAAACTTAGAAGAGATGGATATTTTTTAGAAAAACACGACCTACATAAACTTACACAGAGTAAAGTAAAAAAATCTTAGGGAGGGACTCAGAGGTTAACCATCAGCCAGTAAGATTCCTGGAAGTTGGGGGAATGGATGTTTCCATCTAAAGGGAAGATCTCCACAATGCACTATAGCATCCTCTACAAATGAGGGACAGAAAAACTATATTCTCAAAATAGTTGCCTTGAGAATACAATGTGTGACCCAATTTCCAAGCAAATTCTTTGCAGAATGGCATGTGTCTTATTTATGCTTTGTTGCTGTGTGCTGCTGGTGAGTCAGACCCCAACTAATAGTGACCTCACAAAATGGAATGAAGTACTGCACATGCTGTGCCATCTCCATGAAAAGTCATGAATTGAATGAATTGTGAAAAGTCACGAATTGAACATGAATTGAGCATGAATTGAATTGTGATTTTTATTTGCTGATTTTTGTAAGTAGATAACCAGGTCTTTCTTCCTAATCTATCTCACAGACAAGTGGTGGCTGCGCATGAAGTGTTTTGGCCATAAATTGTATTTGGGTCTCCTAGATGGAAGGCAAGAATTCACCCTTTTATTTGTCTGTATTTCAGCTATACTAGCAAACTTCCATTAACACTTTGGATTTGATTTGTTAAATAAAATCTTCACTGTCATTGGTGAGTTATTAAAAATTAATATAAATAAGTACATTTACAATAAAAAAGAAAGCATACTACTAGATGAAAATTATAATCCTTATTGTCACTATAAGGATTACACTTATCATCTAATTGTATACTATCCAACTAATTGTTGTTGTTGTTGTTAAGTGCCAAGGAGTCAGTTCTGACTCTTAGCGACCCTATACAGGGTTTCCAAGACTATAAATCTTTACAGGAGCAGAAAGCCTCATCTTTCTCCCTTGGAACAGCTGGTAGTTTTGAACTGCTGACCCTGAGGTTCACAGCCTGATTCGTAACCAATGTGCTACCAGAGCTCCTTATCCAACTGAAAAAACATGCAAAATAAAGGTCTTATTGTGCAGCTGTAGGATAAGCACTAGACTGTTAACTGTACGATAAACAGTTCAAACCCACTAGCAGCTACTTGGAAATCCTATACAGGAACTGAGTTTAAATAACAACAACATTGGCACTATATAATAGGTACTGGGCTGCCAAGTGCAAGGTGGATAATTCAAATACACAAGCTGCTCCTTAGAAACTCTATATAGGGTCACTATGAGTTAGAACTGACTCAGCAACACTTAAGAAAAACAACATACATTAATTACAGTAAAAATCCAATCTAACTGTCAAAGGGAAGACAGAGTAGTGAAGATGAAGGGAGAAATTTCTCATTAGTGTTTGAAAAGAAATACCCATAGCATTGTATACAAATATAATGTAATTTAATATACAAATATGTCTCTATTTTTTTCTAAGCTTTGTAAAGAATATTTATTTTTGTTTGATTCTCTAATATTTAAAAGTGTATAATATTACAATTATTATTCTTTATGTTTTATATATCTGCAACAAAGTCACCTTTATAACCTCTGAGATTTTAATAATATAATATTTCAATGAGTATTGAAAATAGAATAGGAACATTTTTTTACAGGATTAAAAATCTTTATCACCTAGACATCTCTAGCTTTATTGTGAGTGTTTGTGGTGTGTGCTCAGATGTGCAGTAAATTTTTTTTGAACTATTTAGGTGACAACCTATCTGGAACTCTGACTGCATTGACAAATAAAATAGAATAAAACAAAGTGCATAATCATAAATGGAGTGAGCCAAAGGCAGTGAGATTTATAGGCTTGATCATGAAGAAAAACACAAGGAAAGAGAGAAACAGTGTCTGTTAGAAAAGAAATTATTTCTACCTGGTGTATCTTTTAAGAAAGAAGATATTTTTATACTCTATTAAAATTGATCATCACCAATTCTCTTTGGGATTGTATAACCAAGAAAAAGCAATGCTTAAGGCAAAAGGTTGAAGATTTTCTTAACCAAAAAACAGCACTATAAGATTTTCAAAGGAAATACAGACTATTTCTCTAATAAGTGCATTAATAACTTGCAAATGTGTTGTCACATCTAGGGCAACAATTTATAGTACATTTCTCCCTAAGTATAAGAATTTCTGCATTAATTGAAGGAAAATATAAAGGATAAATAAAAACTAAGTAAAACTGCTTGTTGGATAACAGTTTTAAATTTAAAACTTAGTTGATTCAATTCTTATAATATGTGTTGACAATTTTTCTTAATCTACTCAGTCTTATATTAGTTCATACATATGCTCATGTCTGAATTCAGTTTGAGATATTTTATGTCTCTGTCATTTTTATTCTTCTAGTCTGTTGTACAGTAGTAGTTTATTACTCAATTCCATTTTAAATCTACATAAAATAAAAATAACTCATAAGTAATTCACATTATTTATGCATATTACCATGTGCAGCTTAAATTAATCAATTTTCATAATAATCACTGTTGCTGGTAGGATTACTGTTCCTATAATTATTACTGCCACTTTTTGAAGGCATTGTAAATACTGTGTGTGAGTTACACATTTGGTCAATAGTTTGCAAGTGTCAAAAATCCAAGTCAAACAAGATAAAATAGATGTGATATGTACAAAAGGATATCAGCATTGAGAGTCAGTCCACATTGTGGATAAGAGCTGTGTCCAAGTTGGAAGGATTAAATCCCATCTATATCATTTACTTGCTATATGACCTAGATGAGTTACTTTGCTCCAAATTTTTAAACTGTAGGGTGGATATAATTTTATTGTCCATTTCATAAAGTCACTGTGAAAATTAAATAACTTATTTATAAAAGCATTTAGAACAGGGGATAGGACAAACTTAGTGCTAATAATTGACTCTATAGTAAGCTATTATCATGGTAATTGCTACTGTTGTTAAGGCATCTCCTAAAACACAGTATTCACAATGCCTTCAAAAGATGGCAGTCTACCTTTCTCTGTACATTAATTTTAATCAATTGAATATTGTAGCTGTTGTTTTAGGTGCTATTGAGTTGGTACCAACTCATAGCAAACCTATGCACAACAGAATAAAAACTGGCCTGGTCCTGGGCCACCCTCACAATCATTGCTATGTTTGAGCCCATTGATGCTGCTACTGTGCCAATCCATCTTGCTGAGGATCTTCCTCTTTTTCTCTGACCCTCCACTTTACCAAACATGATACCCTTCTCCAGTGACTGGTCCTTCCTAACAATATGTCCGAACTATGAGAGCAAAGTCTGCCCATCCTGACTTCCAAGGAGCACTCTGGCTGCACTCTTTCCAACACAGATTTATTTATTTATTTATTTATTTATTTATTTATTTATTTATTTATTTATTTATTTATTTATTGGGGGCGGGGGTCAGAGGGGGAAAGTCCATGGTATTTTCAATATTCTCCTTCAACACCATAACTCAGATGCATCAATTCTATGGTTTCCTTATTCACTAGGCAACTTCAGTATGCATATAAAGTTATTGAAAAACTATGGTTTGGGTCAGGGATACTTTAGTCCTCAAACTGACACCTTTGCTCTACAACACTTTAAAGAGGTCTTAGGCAGCAGATTTACACAACGCAAAACATCATTTGATTTCTTGACTGCTGCTTCCATGAGTATTGATGGCTTATCTGAGCAAAATGAAGTCTTTGACAACTTCAATCTTTTCTCCATTGATATTGTTGTTGTTCTTAGGTGCCATTGAGTCAATACAATCACATGGCAAATGAAACACTGCGTGTGTCCTGGGCCAATCTCAAAATTGTGGCCAT
>NW_006408586.1:5531126-5532862 GCF_000296735.1 Chrysochloris asiatica
ACCTTAATCTTCAAGCTGACATCTTTGCTCATCAACACTTTTAAAAGTTCTTGTGCAGCTGATTGCCTAATGCAATACGTTGTTTAATTTCATGCCTCCTACTTCCATGAGTGTTGATGGTTGATCCAAGAAGAATGAAGTGCTTGACAACTTCAGTCTTATACCCATTGATAAGAATAACGTTTATAGGTTCAATGGTGAGGAGTTTTGTTTTCCTTAAACTGAGATGCAATCCCTACCAAAGACTGTGCTCTTTGATCTTCATCAGTAAGTATTTTCAGTCCTCTTCACTCTCAGCAAGCAAGGTTGCATCATCTGCATATTGCAGAGTGTTAATGAGACTTGTTCCAATCCTGATGTCACGTATAGTGAAAAAATACAACACTGTTGCACACCATTATTAATTTTAAAACATTCAGTGCTCCCCATGTTCTGTTCGGACAACTGCCTCTTGGTCCATGTACAGATTCCTCGTGAGCACAATTTAGTATTCAGGAATACTCAAATTTCACAATGTTGTCCTTGACCTGATCCACACAATTGAAAACCTTTGCATATTCAGTAAAGCACAGGTAAACATCTTTCTGGTATTCTCTGCTTTAAATCAAGATCCATGGGACATCAACAATGATAAATCTTCCACATTCTCTTCTGAATCCAGCTTGAAACTCTGGAAGTTCTCTGTCAATGTATGCTTGCAGCTATTTCTATATTACCTTTAGTAAAACTTTACACCCATGGAATATCAAAGATATTGACTGATGATTTCCACATTTTGTTGGGTCACCTCTCTTTGTAATGGGAACAAATATAGATCTCTTCCAATCAGTTGGCAAGATAGTTGTTTTCCAAATTTTGTCGCAAAGATGGGTGAGTGTCTCTAGTGCCACATCACTTTGCCGAAAGATTTTCATTTTTATTTCATCAATTCCTGTTGCCTTGTTCTTTGTCAATGACATCAATGCACATTTGTCTTCCTTCTTCAGCATCATTGGCTCTAGATCATATGCTATCTCATGAAATGGCTGAACATTGACCATTTCTTTTGTCATAGTGACTGTGTATACCTTCCATCTTTTGCCCATAGAATTTTTCAATACCTCAAGTCAAGGTTTGATTTTTTATTCAGTGAGGCAGTACAGGAGTTAGTAACTCATCTATGCCAAGAAATTTGGAAGACAACTATCTGGTCAACTGATTGGAAGAGATCCAGATTTGTGCCCATTCCAAAGAGAGGTGACTCAATAGAATGCGGAAATCATCAGAAATATCTTTGATATCCCATGCAAGTAAAGTTTTACTAAAAGTAATACAAAAATGGCTACAAGCATACATTGACAGAAAACTTCCAGAGGTTCAAGCTAGATTCAGAAGAGAATGTGGAACAGTGGTCATCATTGTTGATGGCCCATGGATCTTGACTGAAAGCAGAGAATACTAAAAGATGCTTACCTGTGCTTTATTGAGTATACAAAGACATTTGACTGTGTGGATCATGGCAAGCTCTGGACAACATTGAGAAGTATGAGTATTCCTGGATACTTAATTGTGCTCATGAGGAATCTGAACATGGATCACGGGGTCCATGTTCGAACAGAACATGAGAACAATGAATGGTTTCAAATTAAGAAAGTTTTGTGACAGGGTTGTATTCTTTCACCATACTTATTCAACCTGTATGCTGAGCAAATAATCTGAGAAGCTGGGTTATATGAAGAAAAACGTGGCATCAGGAT
>NW_006408586.1:5533837-5538158 GCF_000296735.1 Chrysochloris asiatica
TCTTCATGACTAGGTCAGAATTTCCAGAGATTTAGAAGTTGAGATGCTTTTATTCCCATTGTGATAAATTAAAAAAATATATATTTAACTCAATGAAGATTGACTATGAGCAGCATACAATTAAAGGATGCTTCCTTGGGGATGTAGCCTGTTCCCAATTTAATGGACACATGGAAAAGGCTGTCTCTCTGTGTCACTGGAGACCTGGAACCATACAATTGTGAACCATTGACTTGATAATAATAAACTGTTTTCTTTATATAAACATATATATGCTTTACTGGATTTGCTTCCCTAGAAAACCCAGTATAAAACACGTGGTACCAAAAGAATGTGAAGTTCTAGACAAACAAATCTAAGAGAATGAGTTTTCTAAATTAATAACCAAGTCTGACAAATTTAAAGGCACTGCTACATAGTGGATAAATGCCTGACCTCTACTTCATAGGAATTGGTCTTGGGTTGATTTTAATTTTGGTCCCCTTTTCCCCTTGTGGATTCAGAGGGAGTCAGACATGGTCCCTACTTGGTTTTATCAGCTGATATCAGAAGAAGGATTCATTGCAATGGCTCCAGACTCATGGAAATATGCATTTTTATATGAGAAAGAACAAAGGGGCATGAGATAAAAATACTTAATCATAGGGTAGAGTCAAAGTTTCTGGAGTTGCCTGCAGACAATGACACACTGCTTAAACAGGGCTAATGAAGGCTAGGGCCTTCTTGAATCTATCCTGCCAGAGGCCCAAGGCCATATGCATGTGAATAGAGATAGTCCCAAGGTAGAAGAAAAGATCAAACTTTAATGTTTTTAAAAGTCTTATGTACTTGACTGCCTTGTGGATGTTGGTTTATCCTGCTTACTATTGTAAAATAAATATACTTGCATGATAGGAATATTGGGAGTTATGATTACAGAGAGCTTGTAAGCCTACCTGCAGCTGATACTGTACTGGTTTTGCTAAAAGAGGAGTTAGAATTTGCCCAGAAAAAATAGGCTTCTTGGTTAAGCCTTTGTAGAATATGGAGATTTAGGAGGAATCCTGAGCTCCACCCAGACCTTCATACTTGAAACATCTGCATTTGAAAAGACATGCAGACTACTCAGAATTGCTGTAAGAACAGGATATTCATAATTGAAAAAAATCAGAGAAAAAAAAAAAGTATACAGTTTGCAGTTTTGGGTTTCAGAGACATTCAGGCAAGGAAATTCAGCCCATCAGAGAAAAACTCCTTCTAGGACTGAAAGTTAAAGGGAACCAGAGAGTAGTATCCTCGCAAGTGACCACTTGGGTCTACTTATGAGTGAAACTGGGGAAATGCAGGAATGAAGACACATGCTGAATTTGAACATGTTCTATTGGCATCTGTTGACCTTCAGATGAGTGAGAGGAAAGGAAAGGCTGACTGGCCTGAAGTTTAGGTTGCTGTGAGAACTCCTGAGCCCACAGGCACTGACCTAGCCCCTGCAGTCCACATATGAGAGTAAAAGGGGTCAACTGGTTTGATGTTCAGGAATGTGTGTGTGAATTCCCAAACTTGCAACTGGTATCCTTTTGACCTAGCTTGAATGGGTGGGGATGAGCTGGTCAGATTCTGAGCAGATGACCATGAAGATGTTTGATACTGTAAGCAAGTATAAACTGCTACAGTTTGTTGGACTGGAGTTTTACTTATGAATGCTGTCGCTCAAAATTTCAACCAGTGTAGACTATTCTTCAGATCAAGGAACATGCTTTTCTCCTCAGTGTACTGGGCTGATTATTGTTGTTGTTAGGTGTTATCGAGTCAGTACTGACTCATAATGACCTTATTCACACAGAACAAAATACCTCCTGATCCTGGGCCAAGCTCATTATTGTTGCCACATTTGAGTCCATTGATGCTGCCACTTGGCAAATCCATCTCGTTGGGGATCTTCTTCTTTTTCTATGACCCTCCACCTTACCAAACATGATATTCTTCTGCAGTGACTTGTCCCTCCTGAAAATATGTCTGAATTATGAGAGATGAAGTTTGGCCATCTTGGCCTCCAAGGAGTGCTCTGGCTGCACTTCTTCCAAAACGGATCTACTGGTTCTTTTGGCAGCCCATGGCACTTTCAATATTCTTCTCCAACACCATAACTCAAAAGAAGTCAGGAAAGTATTACAAGAGCACTCAAACAAGATTGACAGAGCTTTGGAAACAATTCAATACCTGCAAAAAGGGGCTCAGATAATTAATAATAAAATATCAGAAATGGGCAATACACTGAAAGGGGAAAGAAGCAGAATTGAAGAGTTGGAAGCCAGAACTAGTGAGCTAGAAGACAAATCTAAGATAGAAGAGCAAGCAGAAAAATCGATAAAAAATCTGATGAGAGTCTAAGATTTATGCTGGATAACATGAAGAGGAACAACTTAAGGATTTCCCTTTCTCCAATGTTCAAATAAGGAGCTCTGGTAGCATAGTAATTACGAATCAGGCTGCGAACCTTAAGGTCAGTGGTTCGAAACTACCAGCCGCTCTATGGAAGAAAGATAAGGCTTTCTACTCCTGTAAAGATTTACACCCTCAGAAACCCTGTACAGGGTCGCTATTGGTCAGAACTGACTTGACGGCACTTAACTTAACAAATGGGGCAAACAACAAAATTGCCAAAGACTTCTTTTTTATTGTATGCACAATCAATTCTCATGGAAGCAACAATCAAGAAATCAAAGAACGTATTGTATTAGGTAAATCTGTTGCACAAGATTATAGTGTTAAAGAGTAAATAAATCAATTCGATGAGTAAGGTGAGCTTGACCTAATCCATGGTATTTTCAATCGTTTTATATGAATGTGAAAGTTAGACAATGAATAAGGAAGAACTGATACAAATGAATGCATTTGAATTCCTGTGTTTCACAAAAATATTGAAAGCACAATGAACTTCCAGAATAACAAATAAATCTGTCTTGGAACAAATACAGTCAGAAAATTCTTTCAAAGCAAGGATGGCAAGATTTCTTCTAACATACTTTGTATGTGTTATCATTTGGGACCAGGGCATGGAAAAGGACCCATGCTTAGACAAGTGGAGGGTCCGTGAAAAAAAGGAAGTTTTCCAATGAGATGAATTGACACAGTGACAGCAATAATAGGCTAAAACATAACAACAATTGGGATTGCACAGGATTGGGCAGTGTTTCCTTCTATTGTACCTAGGGTTAATATGAGACAGAACTAACTCAATGACATCTAACACCAACAACAGCAGCTAAATTTGGTTAATCCCACAATAAAATCAAATATTTTACATTATATTTTTAACGAAAGTTTTAAATTATAGAACCTTATGTAGATACATCAGAAGAAAAATTTAAGTGCCTCTTAAATTATTTTATTAATTCACATTGTTATTGTTGTTAAGTGCCATCAAGTCAGTTCTGACTTACAACACCTCTGTACAGGATTTCTGAGGAGTGGCTGATGTGTTTGAATTGCTGACCTTCCAGTTAGCAATCTAGGGTTTATCCTTCATAACCACACCAGGAATTCACAATAGCAGGAAGAATATTATCTTATTCCTGTTGTGGCTTCTTTTTGATATGCTAGTCTCTTTTTGTAGCCTCGGCAATCTCAATATTTCCTAGAGTTGCTTGATTTTGTTTTCAGATAGTCCCGAAATTCTTGAAAATATTTCACAAAAATATGAAATCATAATTGTATGTTTTTTGAAGTCTTCAATTTTATAGTGATTATTACTACCAATCCCAAAGACAGATTATAACATTTTACTACATTGTATCAAAAGAAAGACATTCTAATTTAAATGGGTATTTGTGCTTGAAAATTTTTAATTTATGGAAAATAGAGTTTCCATCATTTTAATAGATAAATTAAGAAAAAATAATTTCTATGGCACCATTTGCCTTGGAATTGATTGAAACTCTTGGCCACTCACCATGTGCCATAAGGTTTTCTGTAATGATTAATTTTTCAGAAGTAGAATGCTGTCTTTTTCCAACATGTCTCTGATGTTGTTGTCATTGTTAAGTGCCATCCAGTGGATACCAACTCATAGCAACCCTGTGCACAGCAGAATGAAATACTTCCCAATCTTGGCCAACCTCACTACTTTTGCCACGCTTGAGTCCATCAATGCTGCCACTTGGCCAATCCATCTCATTGGCGGTCTTCCTCTTTTTCTCTGACCCTCCACCTGACCAAATATGATATCCTTCTCCAGCAACTGGTCCCTCCTGACAATATGTCTAAAGTATGAAAGATGAAGGTTGGCCATCTTGGTCTCCAAGGAGCACTCTGGCTGCACTTCTTCCAAAACGGATCTATT
>NW_006408586.1:5538568-5540456 GCF_000296735.1 Chrysochloris asiatica
AGTAAATGTTTTAAGTCCTCTTCACTTTCAGCAAGCAAGGTTGTATCATCTGCATATCACAAGTTGTTAATGAATCTTCCTCCAACATGTCTCTGTTGTTATTGTTGTTGTTGTTGTGAAGTACCATCGATTCGATTCCAACCCCTAGCGACCCTGTATAGGGTTTCTGAAGAGCAGCTGGTGAGCTTGAACCACCGACCTTGCAGTTCAAATGGCTTTGCAGTATGTATGGCGCATTAACCCACAGCACCACAACATGCCTTTAGGTATACTCAAATCATCAACTTTCGGCTTAGCAATTGAACATGTTAACTCTTTTCACTATGTATTGGAATTTTCATTTTTAAAATAAATCTTGCCCTATTTAGAGGAGAAACTTAAAAAAAAAAAAGCTATATTTATCTACTTCCATATATTATTTTACAAGTTCTCAAATAAATGATAATATACTATCCACTGGAGTACTTCTAGGATATTAGTTCATTAGTCTATTTCAATTTATAATTAGAACATTTTCTTTATTCTGTAATTTTTCTCCTAGTAAAGTATATTAATTTGTTCAACAAATACTTATAAAGCCATGTACTATAGATAAATAATTAAACAGAAGACAGATCTTCTCTTAATAACATATCATCAAGTGGTAAAATATACCAAATGCTATCAATTCTGATTTCTATAGAGATAGATCTTTGAAATATTAGAAGAGATGTGTGCCTCTACATTTATGTTGTTAGGTGCTTTCAAGTTGATTCTTACTCACAGTGACTCTATGCACAACAGAGCATAATGATACCCAGTCCTGTACCTTCCTCACATTTGTTGTTATGTCTGTGCACATTGTTACTTCCACTTTTTAAAATGAATCTTATTGGTGGTCTTCCTCTTTTTCACTGAACCTCAATTTTTCCAAGCAAAATGCCCTTCTCCAATGACTAGTCTCTCCTAACATGCCTTACATAACAGATAAAAATCTAACCATCCTGGCTCTAAGGAACATTTTGGCTCTATTTCTTCCAAGAAAGATTTGATTGTTCTCCTGGCTATCCATGATACTTTAAATATTTTTCTCCAACACTATATTCAAAAGCATCCATTTGTCTATAGTCTTCCATTATTGCCCAACTTTCACATGCATAGGAGCCAAATGAAAGTACCATGTCTTGGATCAGGAGCACCTTAGTTCTCATAGCTATATCTTTGCTCTTTAAAATTTTAAAAAGATCATTTGCATCAGATTTGCCTAGCACAATATGCCTATTGGTTTCTTTCTCTTCTTTTTCCTTTTTAAAAGCTTTTATTGTGCATTGAGTGATAGTTCAAATGGGAGAACATCAATTTTGCACTCATCCTATCATATTTCATTTCAATGCAATGATTATTATCCCCTCCATGCATCACCATTCAAAAGTATTTGCTTCAGTTCCCTGTTTTTTGTTTTATTTTTATTTATTTTTCTATGCACATAAAAACACTCAGGAATATTAAATTATTTAAATAACCTAAGTGCACATTCTCCATGCCTGCCTCCTGGATGAAAACACACAGCCTTTCTCTTTGCATTAGTCTAGAGTCCTCAGCTGCTCTATCTATTCATGATGTAATATTTTCCTCCATCTCTGGTGTTGGTGCTTCTCTGGATAGGATCCCATATCCCACTTATGATTTTATCCCTTAATGGTCCTTATTGTTGTTGTAGTTAGGTGCCATAGAGTTGGTGCCGATCCATAGAGACCTTATGCACAGCAGAACGAAACACTGACCGATCCTGGGCCAACCTCACTACTGTGGCCACGCTTGAGTCCATCGATGTTGACACTTGGCCAATCCATCTCATTGGGGGTCTTCCTCTTTTTCTTTGACCCTCCACCTTACCAAACATGATATC